>NC_090657.1:73102126-73397862 GCF_040937935.1 Hyperolius riggenbachi
GTTCCAGACTTTACACTTGAGGGTGTAAGAGTGGTACCCATGATGACCACCTATCCCCCTTCAAAATTGCCATCCCCTATGCCTAACTCACTCCCTTCCCCCAACCTGCCCTAAGAGTCTACCTTGTCATGGTGGGCCGGCTTACAATCCTATTGGCCAAAATGTGATTTACTTTTAGTCAATTGGATTAGCCAAAGTACTCTGCCAAAAAGAATATAATAAACCATCTGAGAGGGAGATCAACTAATTATAGCCCTTTTGTATTAGGCACGTTACAATTAAAAAATGGTATCGTGCCCATTTTGCCAATAGCAACAGCACGGCGATGAACATGTAAATTGCATTGCAAAATAAGTAGAACAGAGGCGCCAACAGGAGGCTGAGGAGGCTATGGTGGTTCCACCCCCTCCAAGCAAACACAGAAAACTGTGTAATGTAATCAGAACAAATTTATTGGTACACTCCAGGGTATAGATATACAACGCGTTTCGCGGGTATGAGCCCGCTTCTTCAGGCAGTAGAAGTAGGAGTACACAGCAATCTGTCAGCAACACACTTTGTCGCCAGGTGTGTTGCTGACAGATTGCTGTGTACTCCTACTTCTACTGCCTGAAGAAGCGGGCTCATACCCGCGAAACGCGTTGTATATCTATACCCTGGAGTGTACCAATAAATTTGTTCTGATTACATTACACAGTTTTCTTTGTTTGCTTGGAGGGGGTGGAACCACCATAGCCTCCTCAGCGAATTTTAACATTTTAATTACTGTTTTTATCCTGTTGGCGCCTCTGTTCTACTTATTTTGCACTTTATATCCACCCTTGGTGGAGGGGGATACCCTTTTTCTCATCTACAGAGAGCGACTTTTTAATCCTGAGTGGGGACAGGTCAAACTCCTCACCTGCTTATACAGTGGTTGCCTGGAGGTAACCCTGGTTTGTGAATATAATTTTTACTCTTTCACATTATACCAATTGCCAAAACCTACTACACCATATTGGGCTCTCGGTTCTCTCTCCTCATGTAAATTGCATTGCCTGGTTTTTGCTAGTGCAATTGGTATTTTCAATAATTACGATTGTCGGCCTGCATCTTTTTTGTTTTGTTTGCTTTGTAACTTTTTGGTGAGGGTTGGTATGGCTGTGGGGAGGAGGAGGCCATACGTAGAACTTGGGGGTATAGTTAAATCATTTTAAATATGCCCCTGAGTTCTACACTGCAGGCTGCAACAATTTGTAATCACCAATCAAATTCTCTTAAGGGCCAGTTCACACTTGGTGTGCTTTTGGTGGGGAGCATTTCTGCTCTTTGCTGATAGCCGGTATTCAGCAAAGCAATGTGGTAAATCCTTGCAGTGCCTGCGGTGTGCATATGTCGCAAAGGTGAACTGCGTGCAACATTTCGGTGGCAGTTAGAATGCCATTCTCATTCTCTGGAATGAGACTCGAAAAACGCAATCACTGCAACATGGAGCCACAATTGCTTGGTAAAAACGCAATCACACTCCATAAGCGATTGTGATTTTCCTTTTGCGATCCCAATGTTGAACCAGGCATAAGGGGGACCAACTGGGTCCCAATTATTTATCAGGTGGTTGTCATGGATTCCAGACTTTACAATTGAGGGTGTAAGAGTGGTACCCATGATGACCACCTATCCCCCTTATCCCCCTTCAAAACTGCCATCCCCTATGCCTAACTCACTCCCTTCCCCCAACCTGCCCTAAGAGTCTACCTTGCCATGGTGGGCCGGCTTACAATCCTATTGGCCAAAATGTGATTTACTTTTAGCCAATTGGATTAGCCAAAGTACTCTGCAAAAAAAGAATATAATAAACCATCTGAGAGGGAGATCAACTAATTAGAGCCCTTTTGTATTAGGCACGTTACAATTAAAAGATGGTATCGTGCCCATTTTACCAATAGCAACAGCACGGCGATGAACATGTAAATTGCATTGCCTAGTTTCTGCTAGTGCAACTGGTATTTTCAATAATTACGATTGTCGGCCTGCATCTTTTTTGTTTTGTTTGCTTTGTAACTTTTTGGTGAGGGTTGGTATGGCTGTGGGGAGGAGGAGGCCATACGTAGAACTTGGGGGTATATTTAAATCATTTTAAATATGCCCCAGAGTTCTACACTGCAGGCTGCAACAATTTGTAATCACCAATCAAATTCTCTTAAGGGCCAGTTCACACTTGGTGTGCTTTTGGTGGGGAGCATTTCTGCTCTTTGCTGATAGCCGGTATTCAGCAAAGCAATGTGGTAAATCCTTGCAGTGCCTGCGGTGTGCATATGTCACAAAGGTGCACTGCGTGCAACATTTCGGTGGCAGTTAGAATGCCATTCTCATTCTCTGGAATGAGACTCGAAAAACGCAATCACTGCAACATGGAGCCACAATTGCTTGGTAAAATTGCAATCACACTCCATAGGCGATTGTGATTTTCCTTTTGCGATCCCAATGTTGAACCAGGCCCAAGGGGGACCAACTGGGTCCCAATTATTTATCAGGTGGTTGTCATGGGTTCCAGACTTTACACTTGAGGGTGTAAGAGTGGTACCCATGATGACCACCTATCCCCCTTATCCCCCTTCAAAACTGCCATCCCCTATGCCTCACTCACTCCCTTCCCCCAACCTGCCTTAAGAGTCTACCTTGCCATGGTGGGCCGGCTTACAATCCTATTGGCCATAATGTGATTTACTTTTAGCCAATTGGATTAGCCAAAGTACTCTGCCAAAAAGAATATAATAAACCATCTGAGAGGGAGATCAACTAATTAGAGCCCTTTTGTATTAGGCACGTTACAATAAAAAAATGGTATCGTGCCCATTTTGCCAATAGCAACAGCACGGCGATGAACATGTAAATTGCATTGCCTGGTTTTTGCTAGTGCAATTGGTATTTTCAATAATTACGATTGTCGGCCTGCATCTTTTTTGTTTTGTTTGCATTTCTATGCTTTGTAACTTTTTGGTGAGGATTGGTATGGCTGTGGGGAGGAGGAGGCCATACGTAGAACTTGGGGGTATATTTAAATCATTTTAAATATGCCCCTGAGTTCTACACTGCAGGCTGCAACAATTTGTAATCACTAATCAAATTCTATCAAGGGCCAGTTCACACTTGGTGTGCTTTTGGTGGAGGGCGTTTCTGCTCTTTGCTGATAGCCGGTATTCAGCAAAGCACTGTGGTAAATCCTTGCAGTGCCTGAGGTGTGCATATGTCGCACAGGTGCACTGCGTGCAACATTTCAGTGGCAGTTAGAATGCCATTCTCATTCTCT
This sequence comes from Hyperolius riggenbachi, assembly GCF_040937935.1. Classification (NCBI taxonomy): domain Eukaryota; kingdom Metazoa; phylum Chordata; class Amphibia; order Anura; family Hyperoliidae; genus Hyperolius; species Hyperolius riggenbachi. Next base: position 73,105,416 of record NC_090657.1, read on the forward strand.
GGAATGAGATTCGAAAAACGCAATCGATGCAGCATAGAGCCACAATTGCTTGGTAAAAATGCAATCACACTCCATAGGCGATTGTGATTTGCCTTTTGAGATCCCAATGTTAAACCAGCCCTAAGGGGGACCAACTGGGTCCGAATTATTTATCAGGTGGTCGTTGTGTTTCCAGACTTTACACTTGAGGGTGTAAGGGTGGTACCCATGATTACCACCTATCCCTCTTATCCCTCTTCAAAACTGCCATCCCCTATACCTCTCTCACTTCCTTTCTCCAACCTGCCCTAAGAGTCTACCTTGCCATGGTGGGCCGGCTTACAATCCTATTGGCCAAAATGTGATTTACTTTTAGCCAATTGGATTAGCCAAAGTACTCTGCCAAAAAAGAATATAATAAACCATCTGAGAGGGAGATCAACTAATTAGAGCCCTTTTGTATTAGGCACGTTACAATAAAAAAATGGTATCGTGCCCATTTTGCCAATAGCAACAGCACGGCGATGAACATGTAAATTGCATTGCCTGGTTTTTGCTAGTGCAATTGGTATTTTCAATAATTACGATTGTCGGCCTGCATCTTTTTTGTTTTGTTTGCATTTCTATGCTTTGTAACTTTTTGGTGAGGATTGGTATGGCTGTGGGGAGGAGGAGGCCATACGTAGAACTTGGGGGTATATTTAAATCATTTTAAATATGCCCCTGAGTTCTACACTGCAGGCTGCAACAATTTGTAATCACCAATTAAATTCTCTCAAGGGCCAGTTCACACTTGGTGTGCTTTTGGTGGAGGGCGTTTCTGCTCTTTGCTGATAGCCGGTATTCAGCAAAGCACTGTGGTAAATCCTTGCAGTGCCTGAGGTGTGCATATGTCGCACAGGTGCACTGCGTGCAACATTTCGGTGGCAGTTAGAATGCCATTCTCATTCTCTGGAATGCGATTCGAAAAACGCAATCAATGCAGCATGGAGCCACAATTGCTTGGTAAAAATGCAATCACACTCCATAGGCGATTGTGATTTGCCTTTTGAGATCCCAATGTTAAACCAGGCCTAAGGGGGACCAACTGGGTCCGAATTATTTATCAAGTGGTCGTTGTGTTTCCAGACTTTACACTTGAGGGTGTAAGATGGTACCCATGATTACCACCTATCCCTCTTATCCCTCTTCAAAACTGCCATCCCCTATACCTCTCTCACTTCCTTTCTCCAACCTGCCCTAAGAGTCTACCTTGCCATGGTGGGCCGGCTTACAATCCTATTGGCCAAAATGTGATCTACTTTTAGCCAATTGGATTAGCCAAAGTACTCTGCCAAAAAAGAATATAATAAACCATCTGAGAGGGAGATCAACTAATTAGAGCCCTTTTGTATTAGGCACGTTACAATTAAAAAATGGTATCGTGCCCATTTTGCCAATAGCAACAGCACGGCGATGAACATGTAAATTGCATTGCCTGGTTTTTGCTAGTGCAATTGGTATTTTCAATAATTACCATTGTCGGCCTGCATCTTTTTTGTTTTGTTTGCGCTTCTATGCTTTGTAACTTTTTGGTGAGGGTTGGTATGGCTGTGGGGAGGAGGAGGCCATACGTAGAACTTGGGGGTTTATTTAAATCATTTTAAATATGCCCCTGAGTTCTACACTGCAGGCTGCAACAATTTGTAATCACCAATCAAATTCTCTTAAGGGCCAGTTCACACTTGGTGTGCTTTTGGTGGGGAGCATCTCTGCTCTTTGCTGATAGCCGGTATTCAGCAAAGCAATGTGGTAAATCCTTGCAGTGCCTGCGGTGTGCATATGTCGCAAAGGTGCACTGCGTGCAACATTTCGGTGGCAGTTAGAATGCCATTCTCATTCTCTGGAATGAGACTCGAAAAACGCAATCACTGCAACATGGAGCCACAATTGCTTGGTAAAAACGCAATCACACTCCATAAGCGATTGTGATTTTCCTTTTGCGATCCCAATGTTGAACCAGGCATAAGGGGGACCAACTGGGTCCCAATTATTTATCAGGTGGTTGTCATGGATTCCAGACTTTACACTTGAGGGTGTAAGAGTGGTACCCATGATGACCACCTATCCCCCTTATCCCCCTTCAAAACTGCCATCCCCTATGCCTAACTCACTCCCTTCCCCCAACCTGCCCTAAGAGTCTACCTTGCCATGGTGGGCCGGCTTACAATCCTATTGGCCATAATGTGATTTACTTTTAGCCAATTGGATTAGCCAAAATACTCTGCCAAAAAAGAATATAATAAACCATCTGAGAGGGAGATCAACTAATTAGAGCCCTTTTGTATTAGGCACGTTACAATTAAAAAATGGTATCGTGCCCATTTTGCCAATAGCAACAGCACGGCGATGAACATGTAAATTGCATTGCCTGGTTTTTGCTAGTGCAATTGGTATTTTCAATAATTACGATTGTCGGCCTGCATCTTTTTTGTTTTGTTTGCTTTGTAACTTTTTGGTGAGGGTTGGTATGGCTGTGGGGAGGAGGAGGCCATACGTAGAACTTGGGGGTATATTTAAATCATTTTAAATATGCCCCTAAGTTCTACACTGCAGGCTGCAACAATTTGTAATCACCAATCAAATTCTCTTAAGGGCCAGTTCACACTTGGTGTGCTTTTGGTGGGGAGCAATTCTGCTCTTTGCTGATTGCCGGTATTCAGCAAAGCAATGTGGTAAATCCTTGCAGTGCCTGCGGTGTGCATATGTCGCAAAGGTGCACTGCGTGCAACATTTCGGTGGCAGTTAGAATGCCATTCTCATTCTCTGGAATGAGACTCAAAAAACGCAATCACTGCAACATGGAGCCACAATTGCTTGGTAAAAACGCAATCACACTCCATAAGCGATTGTGATTTTCCTTTTGCGATCCCAATGTTGAACCAGGCATAAGGGGGACCAACTGGGTCCCAATTATTTATCAGGTGGTTGTCATGGGTTCCAGACTTTACACTTGAGGGTGTAAGAGTGGTACCCATGATGACCACATATCCCCCTTATCCCCCTTCAAAACTGCCATCCCCTATGCCTCACTCACTCCCTTCCCCCAACCTGCCCTAAGAGTCTACCTTGCCATGGTGGGCCGGCTTACAATCCTATTGGCCATAATGTGATTTACTTTTAGCCAATTGGATTAGCCAAAGTACTCTGCCAAAAAAGAATATAATAAACCATCTGAGAGGGAGATCAACTAATTAGAGCCCTTTTGTATTAGGCACGTTACAATAAAAAAATGGTATCGTGCCCATTTTGCCAATAGCAACAGCACGGCGATGAACATGTAAATTGCATTGCCTGGTTTTTGCTAGTGCAATTGGTATTTTCAATAATTACGATTGTCGGCCTGCATCTTTTTTGTTTTGTTTGCATTTCTATGCTTTGTAACTTTTTGGTGAGGATTGGTATGGCTGTGGGGAGGAGGAGGCCATACGTAGAACTTGGGGGTATATTTAAATCATTTTAAATATGCCCCTGAGTTCTACACTGCAGGCTGCAACAATTTGTAATCACTAATCAAATTCTATCAAGGGCCAGTTCACACTTGGTGTGCTTTTGGTGGAGGGCGTTTCTGCTCTTTGCTGATAGCCGGTATTCAGCAAAGCACTGTGGTAAATCCTTGCAGTGCCTGAGGTGTGCATATGTCGCACAGGTGCACTGCGTGCAACATTTCGGTGGCAGTTAGAATGCCATTCTCATTCTCTGGAATGAGATTCGAAAAACGCAATCGATGCAGCATAGAGCCACAATTGCTTGGTAAAAATGCAATCACACTCCATAGGCGATTGTGATTTGCCTTTTGAGATCCCAATGTTAAACCAGCCCTAAGGGGGACCAACTGGGTCCGAATTATTTATCAGGTGGTCGTTGTGTTTCCAGACTTTACACTTGAGGGTGTAAGGGTGGTACCCATGATTACCACCTATCCCTCTTATCCTTCTTCAAAACTGCCATCCCCTATACCTCTCTCACTTCCTTTCTCCAACCTGCCCTAAGAGTCTACCTTGCCATGGTGGGCCGGCTTACAATCCTATTGGCCAAAATGTGATTTACTTTTAGCCAATTGGATTAGCCAAAGTACTCTGCCAAAAAAGAATATAATAAACCATCTGAGAGGGAGATCAACTAATTAGAGCCCTTTTGTATTAGGCACGTTACAGTTAAAAAATGGTATCGTGCCCATTTTGCCAATAGCAACAGCACGGCGATGAACATGTAAATTGCATTGCCTGGTTTTTGCTAGTGCAATTGGTATTTTCAATAATTACGATTGTCGGCCTGCATCTTTTTTGTTTTGTTTGCGCTTCTATGCTTTGTAACTTTTTGGTGAGGATTGGTATGGCTGTGGGGAGGAGGAGGCCATACGTAGAACTTGGGGGGTATATTTAAATCATTTTAAATATGCCCCTGAGTTCTACACTGCAGGCTGCAACAATTTGTAATCACCAATTAAATTCTCTCAAGGGCCAGTTCACACTTGGTGTGCTTTTGGTGGAGGGCGTTTCTGCTCTTTGCTGATAGCCGGTATTCAGCAAAGCACTGTGGTAAATCCTTGCAGTGCCTGAGGTGTGCATATGTCGCACAGGTGCACTGCGTGCAACATTTCGGTGGCAGTTAGAATGCCATTCTCATTCTCTGGAATGCGATTCGAAAAACGCAATCAATGCAGCATGGAGCCACAATTGCTTGGTAAAAATGCAATCACACTCCATAGGCGATTGTGATTTGCCTTTTGAGATCCCAATGTTAAACCAGGCCTAAGGGGGACCAACTGGGTCCGAATTATTTATCAGGTGGTCGTTGTGTTTCCAGACTTTACACTTGAGGGTGTAAGATGGTACCCATGATTACCACCTATCCCTCTTATCCCTCTTCAAAACTGCCATCCCCTATACCTCTCTCACTTCCTTTCTCCAACCTGCCCTAAGAGTCTACCTTGCCATGGTGGGCCGGCTTACAATCCTATTGGCCAAAATGTGATCTACTTTTAGCCAATTGGATTAGCCAAAGTACTCTGCCAAAAAAGAATATAATAAACCATCTGAGAGGGAGATCAACTAATTAGAGCCCTTTTGTATTAGGCACGTTACAATAAAAAAATGGTATCGTGCCCATTTTGCCAATAGCAACAGCACGGCGATGAACATGTAAATTGCATTGCCTGGTTTTTGCTAGTGCAATTGGTATTTTCAATAATTACGATTGTCGGCCTGCATCTTTTTTGTTTTGTTTGCGCTTCTATGCTTTGTAACTTTTTGGTGAGGATTGGTATGGCTGTGGGGAGGAGGAGGCCATACGTAGAACTTGGGGGTATATTTAAATCATTTTAAATATGCCCCTGAGTTCTACACTGCAGGCTGCAACAATTTGTAATCACCAATTAAATTCTCTCAAGGGCCAGTTCACACTTGGTGTGCTTTTGGTGGAGGGCGTTTCTGCTCTTTGCTGATAGCCGGTATTCAGCAAAGCACTGTGGTAAATCCTTGCAGTGCCTGAGGTGTGCATATGTCGCACAGGTGCACTGCGTGCAACATTTCGGTGGCAGTTAGAATGCCATTCTCATTCTCTGGAATGCGATTCGAAAAACGCAATCAATGCAGCATGGAGCCACAATTGCTTGGTAAAAATGCAATCACACTCCATAGGCGATTGTGATTTGCCTTTTGAGATCCCAATGTTAAACCAGGCCTAAGGGGGACCAACTGGGTCCGAATTATTTATCAAGTGGTCGTTGTGTTTCCAGACTTTACACTTGAGGGTGTAAGATGGTACCCATGATTACCACCTATCCCTCTTATCCCTCTTCAAAACTGCCATCCCCTATACCTCTCTCACTTCCTTTCTCCAACCTGCCCTAAGAGTCTACCTTGCCATGGTGGGCCGGCTTACAATCCTATTGGCCAAAATGTGATCTACTTTTAGCCAATTGGATTAGCCAAAGTACTCTGCCAAAAAAGAATATAATAAACCATCTGAGAGGGAGATCAACTAATTAGAGCCCTTTTGTATTAGGCACGTTACAATTAAAAAATGGTATCGTGCCCATTTTGCCAATAGCAACAGCACGGCGATGAACATGTAGATTGCATTGCCTGGTTTTTGCTAGTGCAATTGGTATTTTCAATAATTACCATTGTCGGCCTGCATCTTTTTTGTTTTGTTTGCGCTTCTATGCTTTGTAACTTTTTGGTGAGGGTTGGTATGGCTGTGGGGAGGAGGAGGCCATACGTAGAACTTGGGGGTTTATTTAAATCATTTTAAATATGCCCCTGAGTTCTACACTGCAGGCTGCAACAATTTGTAATCACCAATCAAATTCTCTTAAGGGCCAGTTCACACTTGGTGTGCTTTTGGTGGGGAGCATTTCTGCTCTTTGCTGATAGCCGGTATTCAGCAAAGCAATGTGGTAAATCCTTGCAGTGCCTGCGGTGTGCATATGTCGCAAAGGTGCACTGCGTGCAACATTTCGGTGGCAGTTAGAATGCCATTGTCATTCTCTGGAATGAGACTCGAAAAACGCAATCACTGCAACATGGAGCCACAATTGCTTGGTAAAAACGCAATCACACTCCATAAGCGATTGTGATTTTCCTTTTGCGATCCCAATGTTGAACCAGGCATAAGGGGGACCAACTGGGTCCCAATTATTTATCAGGTGGTTGTCATGGATTCCAGACTTTACACTTGAGGGTGTAAGAGTGGTACCCATGATGACCACCTATCCCCCTTATCCCCCTTCAAAACTGCCATCCCCTATGCCTAACTCACTCCCTTCCCCCAACCTGCCCTAAGAGTCTACCTTGCCATGGTGGGCCGGCTTACAATCCTATTGGCCATAATGTGATTTACTTTTAGCCAATTGGATTAGCCAAAATACTCTGCCAAAAAAGAATATAATAAACCATCTGAGAGGGAGATCAACTAATTAGAGCCCTTTTGTATTAGGCACGTTACAATTAAAAAATGGTATCGTGCCCATTTTGCCAATAGCAACAGCACGGCGATGAACATGTAAATTGCATTGCCTGGTTTTTGCTAGTGCAATTGGTATTTTCAATAATTACGATTGTCGGCCTGCATCTTTTTTGTTTTGTTTGCTTTGTAACTTTTTGGTGAGGGTTGGTATGGCTGTGGGGAGGAGGAGGCCATACGTAGAACTTGGGGGTATATTTAAATCATTTTAAATATGCCCCTAAGTTCTACACTGCAGGCTGCAACAATTTGTAATCACCAATCAAATTCTCTTAAGGGCCAGTTCACACTTGGTGTGCTTTTGGTGGGGAGCAATTCTGCTCTTTGCTGATTGCCGGTATTCAGCAAAGCAATGTGGTAAATCCTTGCAGTGCCTGCGGTGTGCATATGTCGCAAAGGTGCACTGCGTGCAACATTTCGGTGGCAGTTAGAATGCCATTCTCATTCTCTGGAATGAGACTCAAAAAACGCAATCACTGCAACATGGAGCCACAATTGCTTGGTAAAAACGCAATCACACTCCATAAGCGATTGTGATTTTCCTTTTGCGATCCCAATGTTGAACCAGGCATAAGGGGGACCAACTGGGTCCCAATTATTTATCAGGTGGTTGTCATGGGTTCCAGACTTTACACTTGAGGGTGTAAGAGTGGTACCCATGATGACCACCTATCCCCCTTATCCCCCTTCAAAACTGCCATCCCCTATGCCTAACTCACTCCCTTCCCCCAACCTGCCCTAAGAGTCTACCTTGCCATGGTGGGCCGGCTTACAATCCTATTGGCCAAAATGTGATTTACTTTTAGCCAATTGGATTAGCCAAAGTACTCTGCCAAAAAAGAATATAATAAACCATCTGAGAGGGAGATCAACTAATTAGAGCCCTTTTGTATTAGGCACGTTACAATTAAAAGATGGTATCGTGCCCATTTTACCAATAGCAACAGCACGGCGATGAACATGTAAATTGCATTGCCTGGTTTTTGCTAGTGCAACTGGTATTTTCAATAATTACGATTGTCGGCCTGCATCTTTTTTGTTTTGTTTGCTTTGTAACTTTTTGGTGAGGGTTGGTATGGCTGTGGGGAGGAGGAGGCCATACGTAGAACTTGGGGGTGTATTTAAATCATTTTAAATATGCCCCTGAGTTCTACACTGCAGGCTGCAACAATTTGTAATCACCAATCAAATTCTCTTAAGGGCCAGTTCACACTTGGTGTGCTTTTGGTGGGGAGCATTTCTGCTCTTTGCTGATAGCCGGTATTCAGCAAAGCAATGTGGTAAATCCTTGCAGTGCCTGCGGTGTGCATATGTCGCAAAGGTGCACTGCGTGCAACATTTCGGTGGCAGTTAGAATGCCATTCTCATTCTCTGGAATGAGACTCGAAAAACGCAATCACTGCAACATGGAGCCACAATTGCTTGGTAAAAACGCAATCACACTCCATAAGCGATTGTGATTTTCCTTTTGTGATCTCAATGTTGAACCACGCCTAAGGGGGACCAACTGGGTCCCAATTATTTATCAGGTGGTTGTCATGGGTTCCAGACTTTACACTTGAGGGTGTAAGAGTGGTACCCATGATGACCACCTATCCCCCTTATCCCCCTTCAAAACTGCCATCCCCTATGCCTAACTCACTCCCCTCCCCAACCTGCCCTAAGAGTCTACCTTGCCATGGTGGGCCGGCTTACAATCCTATTGGCCATAATGTGATTTACTTTTAGCCAATTGGATTAGCCAAAGTACTCTGCCAAAAAAGAATATAATAAACCATCTGAGAGGGAGATCAACTAATTAGAGCCCTTTTGTATTAGGCACGTTACAATTAAAAAAATGGTATCGTGCCCATTTTACCAATAGCAACAGCACGGCGATGAACATGTAAATTGCATTGCCTGGTTTTTGCTAGTGCAATTGGTATTTTCAATAATTACCATTGTCGGCCTGCATCTTTTTTGTTTTGTTTGCTTTGTAACTTTTTGGTGAGGGTTGGTATGGCTGTGGGGAGGAGGAGGCCATACGTAGAACTTGGGGGTATATTTAAATCATTTTAAATATGCCCCTGAGTTCTACACTGCAGGCTGCAACAATTTGTAATCACCAATCAAATTCTCTTAAGGGCCAGTTCACACTTGGTGTGCTTTTGGTGGGGAGCATTTCTGCTCTTTGCTGATAGCCGGTATTCAGCAAGGCAATGTGGTAAATCCTTGCAGTGCCTGCGGTGTGCATATGTCGCAAAGGTGCACTGCGTGCAACATTTCGGTGGCAGTTAGAATGCCATTCTCATTCTCTGGAATGAGACTCGAAAAACGCAATCACTGCAACATGGAGCCACAATTGCTTGGTAAAAACGCAATCACACTCCATAAGCGATTGTGATTTTCCTTTTGCGATCCCAATGTTGAACCAGGCATAAGGGGGACCAACTGGGTCCCAATTATTTATCAGGTGGTTGTCATGGGTTCCAGACTTTACACTTGAGGGTGTAAGAGTGGTACCCATGATGACCACCTATCCCCCTTATCCCCCTTCAAAACTTCCATCCCCTATGCCTAACTCACTCCCTTCCCCCAACCTGCCCTAAGAGTCTACCTTGCCATGGTGGGCCAGCTTACAATCCTATTGGCCAAAATGTGATTTACTTTTAGCCAATTGGATTAGCCAAAGTACTCTGCCAAAAAAGAATATAATAAACCATCTGAGAGGGAGATCAACTAATTAGAGCCCTTTTGTATTAGGCACGTTACAATTAAAAGATGGTATCGTGCCCATTTTACCAATAGCAACAGCACGGCGATGAACATGTAAATTGCATTGCCTGGTTTTTGCTAGTGCAATTGGTATTTTCAATAATTACGATTGTCGGCCTGCATCTTTTTTGTTTTGTTTTCTTTGTAACTTTTTGGTGAGGGTTGGTATGGCTGTGGGGAGGAGGAGGCCATACGTAGAACTTGGGGGTATATTTAAATCATTTTAAATATGCCCCAGAGTTCTACACTGCAGGCTGCAACAATTTGTAATCACCAATCAAATTCTCTTAAGGGCCAGTTCACACTTGGTGTGCTTTTGGTGGGGAGCATTTCTGCTCTTTTGCTGATTGCCGGTATTCAGCAAAGCAATGTGGTAAATCCTTGCAGTGCCTGCGGTGTGCATATGTTGCAAAGGTGCACTGCGTGCAACATTTCGGTGGCAGTTAGAATGCCATTCTCATTCTCTGGAATGAGACTCGAAAAACGCAATCACTGCAACATGGAGCCACAATTGCTTGGTAAAAACGCAATCACACTCCATAAGCGATTGTGATTTTCCTTTTGCGATCTCAATGTTGAACCACGCCTAAGGGGGACCAACTGGGTCCCAATTATTTATCAGGTGGTTGTCATGGGTTCCAGACTTTACACTTGAGGGTGTAAGAGTGGTACCCATGATGACCACCTATCCCCCTTATCCCCCTTCAAAACTGCCATCCCCTATGCCTAACTCACTCCCCTCCCCCAACCTGCCCTAAGAGTCTACCTTGCCATGGTGGGCCGGCTTACAATCCTATTGGCCATAATGTGATTTACTTTTAGCCAATTGGATTAGCCAAAGTACTCTGCCAAAAAAGAATATAATAAACCATCTGAGAGGGAGATCAACTAATTAGAGCCCTTTTGTATTAGGCACGTTACAATTAAAAGATGGTATCGTGCCCATTTTACCAATAGCAACAGCACGGCGATGAACATGTAAATTGCATTGCCTGGTTTTTGCTAGTGCAACTGGTATTTTCAATAATTACGATTGTCGGCCTGCATCTTTTTTGTTTTGTTTGCTTTGTAACTTTTTGGTGAGGGTTGGTATGGCTGTGGGGAGGAGGAGGCCATACGTAGAACTTGGGGGTATATTTAAATCATTTTAAATATGCCCCAGAGTTCTACACTGCAGGCTGCAACAATTTGTAATCATCAATCAAATTCTCTTAAGGGCCAGTTCACACTTGGTGTGCTTTTAGTGGGGAGCATTTCTGCTCTTTGCTGATAGCCGGTATTCAGCAAAGCAATGTGGTAAATCCTTGCAGTGCCTGCGGTGTGCATATGTTGCAAAGGTGCACTGCGTGCAACATTTCGGTGGCAGTTAGAATGCCATTCTCATTCTCTGGAATGAGACTCGAAAAACGCAATCACTGCAACATGGAGCCACAATTGCTTGGTAAAATTGCAATCACACTCCATAGGCGATTGTGATTTTCCTTTTGCGATCCCAATGTTGAACCAGGCCTAAGGGGGACCAACTGGGTCCCAATTATTTATCAGGTGGTTGCCATGGGTTCCAGACTTTACACTTGAGGGTGTAAGAGTGGTACTCATGATGACCACCTATCCCCCTTATCCCCCTTCAAAACTGCCATCCCCTATGCCTCACTCACTCCCTTCCCCCAACCTGCCCTAAGAGTCTACCTTGCCATGGTGGGCCGGCTTACAATCCTATTGGCCATAATGTGATTTACTTTTAGCCAATTGGATTAGCCAAAGTACTCTGCCAAAAAAGAATATAATAAACCATCTGAGAGGGAGATCAACTAATTAGACCCCTTTTGTATTAGGCACGTTACAATAAAAAAATGGTATCGTGCCCATTTTGCCAATAGCAACAGCACGGCGATGAACATGTAAATTGCATTGCCTGGTTTTTGCTAGTGCAATTGGTATTTTCAATCATTACGATTGTCGGCCTGCATCTTTTTTGTTTTGTTTGCATTTCTATGCTTTGTAACTTTTTGGTGAGGATTGGTATGGCTGTGGGGAGGAGGAGGCCATACGTAGAACTTGGGGGTATATTTAAATCATTTTAAATATGCCCCCGAGTTCTACACTGCAGGCTGCAACAATTTGTAATCACTAATCAAATTCTATCAAGGGCCAGTTCACACTTGGTGTGCTTTTGGTGGAGTGCGTTTCTGCTCTTTGCTAATAGCCGGTATTCAGCAAAGCACTGTGGTAAATCCTTGCAGTGCCTGAGGTGTGCATATGTCGCACAGGTGCACTGCGTGCAACATTTCGGTGGCAGTTAGAATGCCATTCTCATTCTCTGGAATGAGATTTGAAAAACGCAATCGATGCAGCATAGAGCCACAATTGCTTGGTAAAAATGCAATCACACTCCATAGGCGATTGTGATTTGCCTTTTGAGATCCCAATGTTAAACCAGGCCTAAGGGGGACCAACTGGGTCCGAATTATTTATCAGGTGGTCATTGTGTTTCCAGACTTTACACTTGAGGGTGTAAGATGGTACCCATGATTACCACCTATCCCTCTTATCCCTCTTCAAAACTGCCATCCCCTATACCTCTCTCACTTCCTTTCTCCAACCTGCCCTAAGAGTCTACCTTGCCATGGTGGGCCGGCTTACAATCCTATTGGCCAAAATGTGATCTACTTTTAGCCAATTGGATTAGCCAAAGTACTCTGCCAAAAAAGAATATAATAAACCATCTGAGAGGGAGATCAACTAATTAGAGCCCTTTTGTATTAGGCACGTTACAATAAAAAAATGGTATCGTGCCCATTTTACCAATAGCAACAGCACGGCGATGAACATGTAAATTGCATTGCCTGGTTTTTGCTAGTGCAACTGGTATTTTCAATAATTACGATTGTCGGCCTGCATCTTTTTTGTTTTGTTTGCTTTGTAACTTTTTGGTGAGGGTTGGTATGGCTGTGGGGAGGAGGAGGCCATACGTAGAACTTGGGGGTGTATTTAAATCATTTTAAATATGCCCCTGAGTTCTACACTGCAGGCTGCAACAATTTGTAATCACCAATCAAATTCTCTTAAGGGCCAGTTCACACTTGGTGTGCTTTTGGTGGGGAACATTTCTGCTCTTTGCTGATAGCCGGTATTCAGCAAAGCAATGTGGTAAATCCTTGCAGTGCCTGCGGTGTGCATATGTCGCAAAGGTGCACTGCGTGCAACATTTCGGTGGCAGTTAGAATGCCATTCTCATTCTCTGGAATGAGACTCGAAAAACGCAATCACTGCAACATGGAGCCACAATTGCTTGGTAAAAACGCAATCACACTCCATAAGCGATTGTGATTTTCCTTTTGCGATCTCAATGTTGAACCACGCCTAAGGGGGACCAACTGGGTCCCAATTATTTATCAGGTGGTTGTCATGGGTTCCAGACTTTACACTTGAGGGTGTAAGAGTGGTACCCATGATGACCACCTATCCCCCTTATCCCCCTTCAAAACTGCCATCCCCTATGCCTAACTCACTCCCCTCCCCAACCTGCCCTAAGAGTCTACCTTGCCATGGTGGGCCGGCTTACAATCCTATTGGCCATAATGTGATTTACTTTTAGCCAATTGGATTAGCCAAAGTACTCTGCCAAAAAAGAATATAATAAACCATCTGAGAGGGAGATCAACTAATTAGAGCCCTTTTGTATTAGGCACGTTACAATTAAAAAAATGGTATCGTGCCCATTTTACCAATAGCAACAGCACGGCGATGAACATGTAAATTGCATTGCCTGGTTTTTGCTAGTGCAATTGGTATTTTCAATAATTACCATTGTCGGCCTGCATCTTTTTTGTTTTGTTTGCTTTTGTAACTTTTTGGTGAGGGTTGGTATGGCTGTGGGGAGGAGGAGGCCATACGTAGAACTTGGGGGTATATTTAAATCATTTTAAATATGCCCCTGAGTTCTACACTGCAGGCTGCAACAATTTGTAATCACCAATCAAATTCTCTTAAGGGCCAGTTCACACTTGGTGTGCTTTTGGTGGGGAGCATTTCTGCTCTTTGCTGATAGCCGGTATTCAGCAAGGCAATGTGGTAAATCCTTGCAGTGCCTGCGGTGTGCATATGTCGCAAAGGTGCACTGCGTGCAACATTTCGGTGGCAGTTAGAATGCCATTCTCATTCTCTGGAATGAGACTCGAAAAACGCAATCACTGCAACATGGAGCCACAATTGCTTGGTAAAAACGCAATCACACTCCATAAGCGATTGTGATTTTCCTTTTGCGATCCCAATGTTGAACCAGGCATAAGGGGGACCAACTGGGTCCCAATTATTTATCAGGTGGTTGTCATGGGTTCCAGACTTTACACTTGAGGGTGTAAGAGTGGTACCCATGATGACCACCTATCCCCCTTATCCCCCTTCAAAACTTCCATCCCCTATGCCTAACTCACTCCCTTCCCCCAACCTGCCCTAAGAGTCTACCTTGCCATGGTGGGCCGGCTTACAATCCTATTGGCCAAAATGTGATTTACTTTTAGCCAATTGGATTAGCCAAAGTACTCTGCCAAAAAAGAATATAATAAACCATCTGAGAGGGAGATCAACTAATTAGAGCCCTTTTGTATTAGGCACGTTACAATTAAAAGATGGTATCGTGCCCATTTTACCAATAGCAACAGCACGGCGATGAACATGTAAATTGCATTGCCTGGTTTTTGCTAGTGCAATTGGTATTTTCAATAATTACGATTGTCGGCCTGCATCTTTTTTGTTTTGTTTTCTTTGTAACTTTTTGGTGAGGGTTGGTATGGCTGTGGGGAGGAGGAGGCCATACGTAGAACTTGGGGGTATATTTAAATCATTTTAAATATGCCCCAGAGTTCTACACTGCAGGCTGCAACAATTTGTAATCACCAATCAAATTCTCTTAAGGGCCAGTTCACACTTGGTGTGCTTTTGGTGGGGAGCATTTCTGCTCTTTGCTGATTGCCGGTATTCAGCAAAGCAATGTGGTAAATCCTTGCAGTGCCTGCGGTGTGCATATGTTGCAAAGGTGCACTGCGTGCAACATTTCGGTGGCAGTTAGAATGCCATTCTCATTCTCTGGAATGAGACTCGAAAAACGCAATCACTGCAACATGGAGCCACAATTGCTTGGTAAAAACGCAATCACACTCCATAAGCGATTGTGATTTTCCTTTTGCGATCTCAATGTTGAACCACGCCTAAGGGGGACCAACTGGGTCCCAATTATTTATCAGGTGGTTGTCATGGGTTCCAGACTTTACACTTGAGGGTGTAAGAGTGGTACCCATGATGACCACCTATCCCCCTTATCCCCCTTCAAAACTGCCATCCCCTATGCCTAACTCACTCCCCTCCCCCAACCTGCCCTAAGAGTCTACCTTGCCATGGTGGGCCGGCTTACAATCCTATTGGCCATAATGTGATTTACTTTTAGCCAATTGGATTAGCCAAAGTACTCTGCCAAAAAAGAATATAATAAACCATCTGAGAGGGAGATCAACTAATTAGAGCCCTTTTGTATTAGGCACGTTACAATTAAAAGATGGTATCGTGCCCATTTTACCAATAGCAACAGCACGGCGATGAACATGTAAATTGCATTGCCTGGTTTTTGCTAGTGCAACTGGTATTTTCAATAATTACGATTGTCGGCCTGCATCTTTTTTGTTTTGTTTGCTTTGTAACTTTTTGGTGAGGGTTGGTATGGCTGTGGGGAGGAGGAGGCCATACGTAGAACTTGGGGGTATATTTAAATCATTTTAAATATGCCCCAGAGTTCTACACTGCAGGCTGCAACAATTTGTAATCATCAATCAAATTCTCTTAAGGGCCAGTTCACACTTGGTGTGCTTTTGGTGGGGAGCATTTCTGCTCTTTGCTGATAGCCGGTATTCAGCAAAGCAATGTGGTAAATCCTTGCAGTGCCTGCGGTGTGCATATGTTGCAAAGGTGCACTGCGTGCAACATTTCGGTGGCAGTTAGAATGCCATTCTCATTCTCTGGAATGAGACTCGAAAAACGCAATCACTGCAACATGGAGCCACAATTGCTTGGTAAAATTGCAATCACACTCCATAGGCGATTGTGATTTTCCTTTTGCGATCCCAATGTTGAACCAGGCCTAAGGGGGACCAACTGGGTCCCAATTATTTATCAGGTGGTTGCCATGGGTTCCAGACTTTACACTTGAGGGTGTAAGAGTGGTACTCATGATGACCACCTATCCCCCTTATCCCCCTTCAAAACTGCCATCCCCTATGCCTCACTCACTCCCTTCCCCCAACCTGCCCTAAGAGTCTACCTTGCCATGGTGGGCCGGCTTACAATCCTATTGGCCATAATGTGATTTACTTTTAGCCAATTGGATTAGCCAAAGTACTCTGCCAAAAAAGAATATAATAAACCATCTGAGAGGGAGATCAACTAATTAGACCCCTTTTGTATTAGGCACGTTACAATAAAAAAATGGTATCGTGCCCATTTTGCCAATAGCAACAGCACGGCGATGAACATGTAAATTGCATTGCCTGGTTTTTGCTAGTGCAATTGGTATTTTCAATCATTACGATTGTCGGCCTGCATCTTTTTTGTTTTGTTTGCATTTCTATGCTTTGTAACTTTTTGGTGAGGATTGGTATGGCTGTGGGGAGGAGGAGGCCATACGTAGAACTTGGGGGTATATTTAAATCATTTTAAATATGCCCCCGAGTTCTACACTGCAGGCTGCAACAATTTGTAATCACTAATCAAATTCTATCAAGGGCCAGTTCACACTTGGTGTGCTTTTGGTGGAGTGCGTTTCTGCTCTTTGCTAATAGCCGGTATTCAGCAAAGCACTGTGGTAAATCCTTGCAGTGCCTGAGGTGTGCATATGTCGCACAGGTGCACTGCGTGCAACATTTCGGTGGCAGTTAGAATGCCATTCTCATTCTCTGGAATGAGATTTGAAAAACGCAATCGATGCAGCATAGAGCCACAATTGCTTGGTAAAAATGCAATCACACTCCATAGGCGATTGTGATTTGCCTTTTGAGATCCCAATGTTAAACCAGGCCTAAGGGGGACCAACTGGGTCCGAATTATTTATCAGGTGGTCGTTGTGTTTCCAGACTTTACACTTGAGGGTGTAAGATGGTACCCATGATTACCACCTATCCCTCTTATCCCTCTTCAAAACTGCCATCCCCTATACCTCTCTCACTTCCTTTCTCCAACCTGCCCTAAGAGTCTACCTTGCCATGGTGGGCCGGCTTACAATCCTATTGGCCAAAATGTGATCTACTTTTAGCCAATTGGATTAGCCAAAGTACTCTGCCAAAAAAGAATATAATAAACCATCTGAGAGGGAGATCAACTAATTAGAGCCCTTTTGTATTAGGCACGTTACAATAAAAAAATGGTATCGTGCCCATTTTGCCAATAGCAACAGCACGGCGATGAACATGTAAATTGCATTGCCTGGTTTTTGCTAGTGCAATTGGTATTTTCAATAATTACGATTGTCGGCCTGCATCTTTTTTGTTTTGTTTGCATTTCTATGCTTTGTAACTTTTTGGTGAGGATTGGTATGGCTGTGGGGAGGAGGAGGCCATACGTAGAACTTGGGGGTATATTTAAATCATTTTAAATATGCCCCTGAGTTCTACACTGCAGGCTGCAACAATTTGTAATCACCAATCAAATTCTCTTAAGGGCCAGTTCACACTTGGTGTGCTTTTGGTGGGGAGCATTTCTGCTCTTTGCTGATTGCCGGTATTCAGCAAAGCAATGTGGTAAATCCTTGCAGTGCCTGCGGTGTGCATATGTTGCAAAGGTGCACTGCGTGCAACATTTCGGTGGCAGTTAGAATGCCATTCTCATTCTCTGGAATGAGACTCGAAAAACGCAATCACTGCAACATGGAGCCACAATTGCTTGGTAAAAACGCAATCACACTCCATAAGCGATTGTGATTTTCCTTTTGCGATCTCAATGTTGAACCACGCCTAAGGGGGACCAACTGGGTCCCAATTATTTATCAGGTGGTTGTCATGGGTTCCAGACTTTACACTTGAGGGTGTAAGAGTGGTACCCATGATGACCACCTATCCCCCTTATCCCCCTTCAAAACTGCCATCCCCTATGCCTAACTCACTCCCCTCCCCCAACCTGCCCTAAGAGTCTACCTTGCCATGGTGGGCCGGCTTACAATCCTATTGGCCATAATGTGATTTACTTTTAGCCAATTGGATTAGCCAAAGTACTCTGCCAAAAAAGAATATAATAAACCATCTGAGAGGGAGATCAACTAATTAGAGCCCTTTTGTATTAGGCACGTTACAATTAAAAGATGGTATCGTGCCCATTTTACCAATAGCAACAGCACGGCGATGAACATGTAAATTGCATTGCCTGGTTTTTGCTAGTGCAATTGGTATTTTCAATAATTACCATTGTCGGCCTGCATCTTTTTTGTTTTGTTTGCTTTGTAACTTTTTGGTGAGGGTTGGTATGGCTGTGGGGAGGAGGAGGCCATACGTAGAACTTGGGGGTATATTTAAATCATTTTAAATATGCCCCTGAGTTCTACACTGCAGGCTGCAACAATTTGTAATCACCAATCAAATTCTCTTAAGGGCCAGTTCACACTTGGTGTGCTTTTGGTGGGGAGCATTTCTGCTCTTTGCTGATAGCCGGTATTCAGCAAGGCAATGTGGTAAATCCTTGCAGTGCCTGCGGTGTGCATATGTCGCAAAGGTGCACTGCGTGCAACATTTCGGTGGCAGTTAGAATGCCATTCTCATTCTCTGGAATGAGACTCGAAAAACGCAATCACTGCAACATGGAGCCACAATTGCTTGGTAAAAACGCAATCACACTCCATAAGCGATTGTGATTTTCCTTTTGCGATCCCAATGTTGAACCAGGCATAAGGGGGACCAACTGGGTCCCAATTATTTATCAGGTGGTTGTCATGGGTTCCAGACTTTACACTTGAGGGTGTAAGAGTGGTACCCATGATGACCACCTATCCCCCTTATCCCCCTTCAAAACTTCCATCCCCTATGCCTAACTCACTCCCTTCCCCCAACCTGCCCTAAGAGTCTACCTTGCCATGGTGGGCCGGCTTACAATCCTATTGGCCAAAATGTGATTTACTTTTAGCCAATTGGATTAGCCAAAGTACTCTGCCAAAAAAGAATATAATAAACCATCTGAGAGGGAGATCAACTAATTAGAGCCCTTTTGTATTAGGCACGTTACAATTAAAAGATGGTATCGTGCCCATTTTACCAATAGCAACAGCACGGCGATGAACATGTAAATTGCATTGCCTGGTTTTTGCTAGTGCAATTGGTATTTTCAATAATTACGATTGTCGGCCTGCATCTTTTTTGTTTTGTTTTCTTTGTAACTTTTTGGTGAGGGTTGGTATGGCTGTGGGGAGGAGGAGGCCATACGTAGAACTTGGGGGTATATTTAAATCATTTTAAATATGCCCCAGAGTTCTACACTGCAGGCTGCAACAATTTGTAATCACCAATCAAATTCTCTTAAGGGCCAGTTCACACTTGGTGTGCTTTTGGTGGGGAGCATTTCTGCTCTTTGCTGATTGCCGGTATTCAGCAAAGCAATGTGGTAAATCCTTGCAGTGCCTGCGGTGTGCATATGTTGCAAAGGTGCACTGCGTGCAACATTTCGGTGGCAGTTAGAATGCCATTCTCATTCTCTGGAATGAGACTCGAAAAACGCAATCACTGCAACATGGAGCCACAATTGCTTGGTAAAAACGCAATCACACTCCATAAGCGATTGTGATTTTCCTTTTGCGATCTCAATGTTGAACCACGCCTAAGGGGGACCAACTGGGTCCCAATTATTTATCAGGTGGTTGTCATGGGTTCCAGACTTTACACTTGAGGGTGTAAGAGTGGTACCCATGATGACCACCTATCCCCCTTATCCCCCTTCAAAACTGCCATCCCCTATGCCTAACTCACTCCCCTCCCCCAACCTGCCCTAAGAGTCTACCTTGCCATGGTGGGCCGGCTTACAATCCTATTGGCCATAATGTGATTTACTTTTAGCCAATTGGATTAGCCAAAGTACTCTGCCAAAAAAGAATATAATAAACCATCTGAGAGGGAGATCAACTAATTAGAGCCCTTTTGTATTAGGCACGTTACAATTAAAAGATGGTATCGTGCCCATTTTACCAATAGCAACAGCACGGCGATGAACATGTAAATTGCATTGCCTGGTTTTTGCTAGTGCAACTGGTATTTTCAATAATTACGATTGTCGGCCTGCATCTTTTTTGTTTTGTTTGCTTTGTAACTTTTTGGTGAGGGTTGGTATGGCTGTGGGGAGGAGGAGGCCATACGTAGAACTTGGGGGTATATTTAAATCATTTTAAATATGCCCCAGAGTTCTACACTGCAGGCTGCAACAATTTGTAATCATCAATCAAATTCTCTTAAGGGCCAGTTCACACTTGGTGTGCTTTTGGTGGGGAGCATTTCTGCTCTTTGCTGATAGCCGGTATTCAGCAAAGCAATGTGGTAAATCCTTGCAGTGCCTGCGGTGTGCATATGTTGCAAAGGTGCACTGCGTGCAACATTTCGGTGGCAGTTAGAATGCCATTCTCATTCTCTGGAATGAGACTCGAAAAACGCAATCACTGCAACATGGAGCCACAATTGCTTGGTAAAATTGCAATCACACTCCATAGGCGATTGTGATTTTCCTTTTGCGATCCCAATGTTGAACCAGGCCTAAGGGGGACCAACTGGGTCCCAATTATTTATCAGGTGGTTGCCATGGGTTCCAGACTTTACACTTGAGGGTGTAAGAGTGGTACTCATGATGACCACCTATCCCCCTTATCCCCCTTCAAAACTGCCATCCCCTATGCCTCACTCACTCCCTTCCCCCAACCTGCCCTAAGAGTCTACCTTGCCATGGTGGGCCGGCTTACAATCCTATTGGCCATAATGTGATTTACTTTTAGCCAATTGGATTAGCCAAAGTACTCTGCCAAAAAAGAATATAATAAACCATCTGAGAGGGAGATCAACTAATTAGACCCCTTTTGTATTAGGCACGTTACAATAAAAAAATGGTATCGTGCCCATTTTGCCAATAGCAACAGCACGGCGATGAACATGTAAATTGCATTGCCTGGTTTTTGCTAGTGCAATTGGTATTTTCAATCATTACGATTGTCGGCCTGCATCTTTTTTGTTTTGTTTGCATTTCTATGCTTTGTAACTTTTTGGTGAGGATTGGTATGGCTGTGGGGAGGAGGAGGCCATACGTAGAACTTGGGGGTATATTTAAATCATTTTAAATATGCCCCCGAGTTCTACACTGCAGGCTGCAACAATTTGTAATCACTAATCAAATTCTATCAAGGGCCAGTTCACACTTGGTGTGCTTTTGGTGGAGTGCGTTTCTGCTCTTTGCTAATAGCCGGTATTCAGCAAAGCACTGTGGTAAATCCTTGCAGTGCCTGAGGTGTGCATATGTCGCACAGGTGCACTGCGTGCAACATTTCGGTGGCAGTTAGAATGCCATTCTCATTCTCTGGAATGAGATTTGAAAAACGCAATCGATGCAGCATAGAGCCACAATTGCTTGGTAAAAATGCAATCACACTCCATAGGCGATTGTGATTTGCCTTTTGAGATCCCAATGTTAAACCAGGCCTAAGGGGGACCAACTGGGTCCGAATTATTTATCAGGTGGTCGTTGTGTTTCCAGACTTTACACTTGAGGGTGTAAGATGGTACCCATGATTACCACCTATCCCTCTTATCCCTCTTCAAAACTGCCATCCCCTATACCTCTCTCACTTCCTTTCTCCAACCTGCCCTAAGAGTCTACCTTGCCATGGTGGGCCGGCTTACAATCCTATTGGCCAAAATGTGATCTACTTTTAGCCAATTGGATTAGCCAAAGTACTCTGCCAAAAAAGAATATAATAAACCATCTGAGAGGGAGATCAACTAATTAGAGCCCTTTTGTATTAGGCACGTTACAATAAAAAAATGGTATCGTGCCCATTTTGCCAATAGCAACAGCACGGCGATGAACATGTAAATTGCATTGCCTGGTTTTTGCTAGTGCAATTGGTATTTTCAATAATTACGATTGTCGGCCTGCATCTTTTTTGTTTTGTTTGCATTTCTATGCTTTGTAACTTTTTGGTGAGGATTGGTATGGCTGTGGGGAGGAGGAGGCCATACGTAGAACTTGGGGGTATATTTAAATCATTTTAAATATGCCCCTGAGTTCTACACTGCAGGCTGCAACAATTTGTAATCACCAATCAAATTCTCTCAAGACCAGTTCACACTTGGTGTGCTTTTGGTGGAGGGCGTTTCTGCTCTTTGCTGATAGCCGGTATTCAGCAAAGCACTGTGGTAAATCCTTGCAGTGCCTGAGGTGTGCATATGTCGCACAGGTGCACTGCGTGCAACATTTCGGTGGCAGTTAGAATGCCATTCTCATTCTCTGGAATGAGATTCGAAAAACGCAATCGATGCAGCATAGAGCCACAATTGCTTGGTAAAAATGCAATCACACTCCATAGGCGATTGTGATTTGCCTTTTGAGATCCCAATGTTAAACCAGCCCTAAGGGGGACCAACTGGGTCCGAATTATTTATCAGGTGGTCGTTGTGTTTCCAGACTTTACACTTGAGGGTTTAAGGGTGGTACCCATGATTACCACCTATCCCTCTTATCCCTCTTCAAAACTGCCATCCCCTATACCTCTCTCACTTCCTTTCTCCAACCTGCCCTAAGAGTCTACCTTGCCATGGTGGGCCGGCTTACAATCCTATTGGCCAAAATGTGATTTACTTTTAGCCAATTGGATTAGCCAAAGTACTCTGCCAAAAAAGAATATAATAAACCATCTGAGAGGGAGATCAACTAATTAGAGCCCTTTTGTATTAGGCACGTTACAGTTAAAAAATGGTATCGTGCCCATCTTGCCAATAGCAACAGCACGGCGATGAACATGTAAATTGCATTGCCTGGTTTTTGCTAGTGCAATTGGTATTTTCAATAATTACGATTGTCGGCCTGCATCTTTTTGTTTTGTTTGCGCTTCTATGCTTTGTAACTTTTTGGTGAGGATTGGTATGGCTGTGGGGAGGAGGAGGCCATACGTAGAACTTGGGGGTTTATTTAAATCATTTTAAATATGCCCCTGAGTTCTACACTGCAGGCTGCAACAATTTGTAATCACCAATCAAATTCTCTTAAGGGCCAGTTCACACTTGGTGTGCTTTTGGTGGAGGGCGTTTCTGCTCTTTGCTGATAGCCGGTATTCAGCAAAGCACTGTGGTAAATCCTTGCAGTGCCTGAGGTGTGCATATGTCGCACAGGTGCACTGCGTGCAACATTTCAGTGGTAGTTAGAATGCCATTCTCATTCTCTGGAATGAGATTCGAAAAACGCAATCAATGCAGCATGGAGCCACAATTGCTTGGTAAAAATGCAATCACACTCCATAGGAGATTGTGATTTGCCTTTTGAGATCCCAATGTTAAACCAGCCCTAAGGGGGACCAACTGGGTCCGAATTATTTATCAGGTGGTCGTTGTGTTTCCAGACTTTACACTTGAGGGTGTAAGGGTGGTACCCATGATTACCACCTATCCCTCTTATCCCTCTTCAAAACTGCCATCCCCTATACCTCTCTCACTTCCTTTCTCCAACCTGCCCTAAGAGTCTACCTTGCCATGGTGGGCCGGCTTACAATCCTATTGGCCAAAATGTGATTTACTTTTAGCCAATTGGATTAGCCAAAGTACTCTGCCAAAAAAGAATATAATAAACCATCTGAGAGGGAGATCAACTAATTAGAGCCCTTTTGTATTAGGCACGTTACAGTTAAAAAATGGTATCGTGCCCATTTTGCCAATAGCAACAGCACGGCGATGAACATGTAAATTGCATTGCCTGGTTTTTGCTAGTGCAATTGGTATTTTCAATAATTACGATTGTCGGCCTGCATCTTTTTTGTTTTGTTTGCGCTTCTATGCTTTGTAACTTTTTGGTGAGGATTGGTATGGCTGTGGGGAGGAGGAGGCCATACGTAGAACTTGGGGGTTTATTTAAATCATTTTAAATATGCCCCTGAGTTCTACACTGCAGGCTGCAACAATTTGTAATCACCAATCAAATTCTCTTAAGGGCCAGTTCACACTTGGTGTGCTTTTGGTGGAGGGCGTTTCTGCTCTTTGCTGATAGCCGGTATTCAGCAAAGCACTGTGGTAAATCCTTGCAGTGCCTGAGGTGTGCATATGTCGCACAGGTGCACTGCGTGCAACATTTCAGTGGCAGTTAGAATGCCATTCTCATTCTCTGGAATGAGATTCGAAAAACGCAATCAATGCAGCATGGAGCCACAATTGCTTGGTAAAAATGCAATCACACTCCATAGGCGATTGTGATTTGCCTTTTGAGATCCCAATGTTAAACCAGGCCTAAGGGGGACCAACTGGGTCCGAATTATTTATCAGGTGGTCGTTGTGTTTCCGGACCTTACACTTGAGGGTGTAAGAGTGGTACCCATGATTACCACCTATCACTCTTATCCCTCTTCAAAACTGCCATCCCCTATACCTCTCTCACTTCCTTTCTCCAACCTGCCCTAAGAGTCTACCTTGCCATGGTGGGCCGGCTTACAATCCTATTGGCCAAAATGTGATTTACTTTTAGCCAATTGGATTAGCCAAAGTACTCTGCCAAAAAAGAATATAATAAACCATCTGAGAGGGAGATCAACTAATTAGAGCCCTTTTGTATTAGGCACGTTACAATTAAAAAATGGTATCGTGTCCATTTTGCCAATAGCAACAGCACGGCGATGAACATGTAAATTGCATTGCCTGGTTTTTGCTAGTGCAATTGGTATTTTCAATAAATACGATTGTCGGCCTGCATCTTTTTTGTTTTGTTTGCGCTTCTATGCTTTGTAACTTTTTGGTGAGGGTTGGTATGGCTGTGGGGAGGAGGAGGCCATACGTAGAACTTGGGGGTATATTTAAATCATTTTAAATATGCCCCTGAGTTCTACACTGCAGGCTGCAACAATTTGTAATCACCAATCAAATTCTCTTAAGGGCCAGTTCACACTTGGTGTGCTTTTGGTGGGGAGCATTTCTGCTCTTTGCTGATAGCCGGTATTCAGAAAAGCAATGTGGTAAATCCTTGCAGTGCCTGCGGTGTGCATATGTCGCAAAGGTGCACTGCGTGCAACATTTCGGTGGCAGTTAGAATGCCATTCTCATTCTCTGGAATGAGACTCGAAAAACGCAATCACTGCAACATGGAGCCACAATTGCTTGGTAAAAACGCAATCACACTCCATAAGCGATTGTTATTTTCCTTTTGCGATCCCAAGGTTGAACCAGGCATAAGGGGGACCAACTGGGTCCCAATTATTTATCAGGTGGTTGTCATGGGTTCCAGACTTTACACTTGAGGGTGTAAGAGTGGTACCCATGATGACCACTTATCCCCCTTCAAAACTGCCATCCCCTATGCCTAACTCACTTCCTTCCCCCAACCTGCCCTAAGAGTCTACCTTGCCATGGTGGGCCGGCTTACAATCCTATTGGCCAAAATGTGATTTACTTTTAGTCAATTGGATTAGCCAAAGTACTCTGCCAAAAAGAATATAATAAACCATCTGAGAGGGAGATCAACTAATTATAGCCCTTTTGTATTAGGCACGTTACAATTAAAAAATGGTATCGTGCCCATTTTGCCAATAGCAACAGCACGGCGATGAACATGTAAATTGCATTGCCTGGTTCTTGCTAGTGCAATTGGTATTTTCAATAATTACGATTGTCGGCCTGCATCTTTTTTGTTTTGTTTGCTTTGTAACTTTTTGGTGAGGGTTGGTATGGCTGTGGGGAGGAGGAGGCCATACGTAGAACTTGGGGGTATATTTAAATCATTTTAAATATGCCCCTGAGTTCTACACTGCAGGCTGCAACAATTTGTAATCACCAATCAAATTCTCTTAAGGGCCAGTTCACACTCGGTGTGCTTTTGGTGGGGAGCATTTCTGCTCTCTGCTGATAGCCGGTATTCAGCAAAGCAATGTGGTAAATCCTTGCAGTGCCTGCGGTGTGCATATGTCGCAAAGGTGCACTGCGTGCAACATTTCGGTGGCAGTTAGAATGCCATTCTCATTCTCTGGAATGAGACTCGAAAAACGCAATCACTGCAACATGGAGCCACAATTGCTTGGTAAAAACGCAATCACACTCCATAAGCGATTGTGATTTTCCTTTTGCGATCCCAATGTTGAACCAGGCATAAGGGGGACCAACTGGGTCCCAATTATTTATCAGGTGCTTGTCATGGGTTCCAGACTTTACACTTGAGGGTGTAAGAGTGGTACCCATGATGACCACCTATCCCCCTTATCCCCCTTCAAAATTGCCATCCCCTATGCCTAACTCACTCCCTTCCCCCAACCTGCCCTAAGAGTCTACCTTGTCATGGTGGGCCGGCTTACAATCCTATTGGCCAAAATGTGATTTACTTTTAGTCAATTGGATTAGCCAAAGTACTCTGCCAAAAAGAATATAATAAACCATCTGAGAGGGAGATCAACTAATTATAGCCCTTTTGTATTAGGCACGTTACAATTAAAAAATGGTATCGTGCCCATTTTGCCAATAGCAACAGCACGGCGATGAACATGTAAATTGCATTGCAAAATAAGTAGAACAGAGGCGCCAACAGGAGGCTGAGGAGGCTATGGTGGTTCCACCCCCTCCAAGCAAACACAGAAAACTGTGTAATGTAATCAGAACAAATTTATTGGTACACTCCAGGGTATAGATATACAACGCGTTTCGCGGGTATGAGCCCGCTTCTTCAGGCAGTAGAAGTAGGAGTACACAGCAATCTGTCAGCAACACACTTTGGTACCCTGGAGTGTACCAATAAATTTGTTCTGATTACATTACACAGTTTTCTGTGTTTGCTTGGAGGGGGTGGAACCACCATAGCCTCCTCAGCGAATTTTAACATTTTAATTACTGTTTTTATCCTGTTGGCGCCTCTGTTCTACTTATTTTGCACTTTATATCCACCCTTGGTGGAGGGGGATACCCTTTTTCTCATCTACAGAGAGCGACTTTTTAATCCTGAGTGGGGACAGGTCAAACTCCTCACCTGCTTATACAGTGGTTGCCTGGAGGTAACCCTGGTTTGTGAATATAATTTTTACTCTTTCACATTATACCAATTGCCAAAACCTACTACACCATATTGGGCTCTCGGTTCTCTCTCCTCATGTAAATTGCATTGCCTGGTTTTTGCTAGTGCAATTGGTATTTTCAATAATTACGATTGTCGGCCTGCATCTTTTTTGTTTTGTTTGCTTTGTAACTTTTTGGTGAGGGTTGGTATGGCTGTGGGGAGGAGGAGGCCATACGTAGAACTTGGGGGTATAGTTAAATCATTTTAAATATGCCCCTGAGTTCTACACTGCAGGCTGCAACAATTTGTAATCACCAATCAAATTCTCTTAAGGGCCAGTTCACACTTGGTGTGCTTTTGGTGGGGAGCATTTCTGCTCTTTGCTGATAGCCGGTATTCAGCAAAGCAATGTGGTAAATCCTTGCAGTGCCTGCGGTGTGCATATGTCGCAAAGGTGAACTGCGTGCAACATTTCGGTGGCAGTTAGAATGCCATTCTCATTCTCTGGAATGAGACTCGAAAAACGCAATCACTGCAACATGGAGCCACAATTGCTTGGTAAAAACGCAATCACACTCCATAAGCGATTGTGATTTTCCTTTTGCGATCCCAATGTTGAACCAGGCATAAGGGGGACCAACTGGGTCCCAATTATTTATCAGGTGGTTGTCATGGATTCCAGACTTTACAATTGAGGGTGTAAGAGTGGTACCCATGATGACCACCTATCCCCCTTATCCCCCTTCAAAACTGCCATCCCCTATGCCTAACTCACTCCCTTCCCCCAACCTGCCCTAAGAGTCTACCTTGCCATGGTGGGCCGGCTTACAATCCTATTGGCCATAATGTGATTTACTTTTAGCCAATTGGATTAGCCAAAATACTCTGCCAAAAAAGAATATAATAAACCATCTGAGAGGGAGATCAACTAATTAGAGCCCTTTTGTATTAGGCACGTTACAATTAAAAAATGGTATCGTGCCCATTTTGCCAATAGCAACAGCACGGCGATGAACATGTAAATTGCATTGCCTGGTTTTTGCTAGTGCAATTGGTATTTTCAATAATTACGATTGTCGGCCTGCATCTTTTTTGTTTTGTTTGCTTTGTAACTTTTTGGTGAGGGTTGGTATGGCTGTGGGGAGGAGGAGGCCATACGTAGAACTTGGGGGTATATTTAAATCATTTTAAATATGCCCCTAAGTTCTACACTGCAGGCTGCAACAATTTGTAATCACCAATCAAATTCTCTTAAGGGCCAGTTCACACTTAGTGTGCTTTTGGTAGGGAGCATTTCTGCTCTTTGCTGATTGCCGGTATTCAGCAAAGCAATGTGGTAAATCCTTGCAGTGCCTGCGGTGTGCATATGTCGCAAAGGTGCACTGCGTGCAACATTTCGGTGGCAGTTAGAATGCCATTCTCATTCTCTGGAATGAGACTCAAAAAACGCAATCACTGCAACATGGAGCCACAATTGCTTGGTAAAACCGCAATCACACTCCATAAGCGATTGTGATTTTCCTTTTGCGATCCCAATGTTGAACCAGGCATAAGGGGGACCAACTGGGTCCCAATTATTTATCAGGTGGTTGTCATGGGTTCCAGACTTTACACTTGAGGGTGTAAGAGTGGTACCCATGATGACCACCTATCCCCCTTATCCCCCTTCAAAACTGCCATCCCCTATGCCTAACTCACTCCCTTCCCCCAACCTGCCCTAAGAGTCTACCTTGCCATGGTGGGCCGGCTTACAATCCTATTGGCCAAAATGTGATTTACTTTTAGCCAATTGGATTAGCCAAAGTACTCTGCCAAAAAAGAATATAATAAACCATCTGAGAGGGAGATCAACTAATTACAGCCCTTTTATATTAGGCACGTTACAATTAAAAAAAAAGGTATCGTGCCCATTTTGCCAATAGCAACAGCATGGCGATGAACATGTAAATTGCATTGCCTGGTTTTTGCTAGTGCAATTGGTATTTTCAATAATTACGATTGTCGGCCTGCATCTTTTTTGTTTTGTTTGCGCTTCTATGCTTTGTAACTTTTTGGTGAGGATTGGTATGGCTGTGGGGAGGAGGAGGCCATACGTAGAACTTGGGGGTATATTTAAATCATTTTAAATATGCCCCTGAGTTCTACACTGCAGGCTGCAACAATTTGTAATCACCAATCAAATTCTCTTAAGGGCCAGTTCACACTCGGTGTGCTTTTGGTGGGGAGCATTTCTGCTCTCTGCTGATAGCCGGTATTCAGCAAAGCAATGTGGTAAATCCTTGCAGTGCCTGCGGTGTGCATATGTCGCAAAGGTGCACTGCGTGCAACATTTCGGTGGCAGTTAGAATGCCATTCTCATTCTCTGGAATGAGACTCGAAAAACGCAATCACTGCAACATGGAGCCACAATTGCTTGGTAAAAACGCAATCACACTCCATAAGCGATTGTGATTTTCCTTTTGCGATCCCAATGTTGAACCAGGCATAAGGGGGACCAACTGGGTCCCAATTATTTATCAGGTGCTTGTCATGGGTTCCAGACTTTACACTTGAGGGTGTAAGAGTGGTACCCATGATGACCACCTATCCCCCTTATCCCCCTTCAAAATTGCCATCCCCTATGCCTAACTCACTCTCTTCCCCCAACCTGCCCTAAGAGTCTACCTTGTCATGGTGGGCCGGCTTACAATCCTATTGGCCAAAATGTGATTTACTTTTAGTCAATTGGATTAGCCAAAGTACTCTGCCAAAAAGAATATAATAAACCATCTGAGAGGGAGATCAACTAATTATAGCCCTTTTGTATTAGGCACGTTACAATTAAAAAATGGTATCGTGCCCATTTTGCCAATAGCAACAGCACGGCGATGAACATGTAAATTGCATTGCAAAATAAGTAGAACAGAGGCGCCAACAGGAGGCTGAGGAGGCTATGGTGGTTCCACCCCCTCCAAGCAAACACAGAAAACTGTGTAATGTAATCAGAACAAATTTATTGGTACACTCCAGGGTATAGATATACAACGCGTTTCGCGGGTATGAGCCCGCTTCTTCAGGCAGTAGAAGTAGGAGTACACAGCAATCTGTCAGCAACACACTTTGGTACCCTGGAGTGTACCAATAAATTTGTTCTGATTACATTACACAGTTTTCTGTGTTTGCTTGGAGGGGGTGGAACCACCATAGCCTCCTCAGCGAATTTTAACATTTTAATTACTGTTTTTATCCTGTTGGCGCCTCTGTTCTACTTATTTTGCACTTTATATCCACCCTTGGTGGAGGGGGATACCCTTTTTCTCATCTACAGAGAGCGACTTTTTAATCCTGAGTGGGGACAGGTCAAACTCCTCACCTGCTTATACAGTGGTTGCCTGGAGGTAACCCTGGTTTGTGAATATAATTTTTACTCTTTCACATTATACCAATTGCCAAAACCTACTACACCATATTGGGCTCTCGGTTCTCTCTCCTCATGTAAATTGCATTGCCTGGTTTTTGCTAGTGCAATTGGTATTTTCAATAATTACGATTGTCGGCCTGCATCTTTTTTGTTTTGTTTGCTTTGTAACTTTTTGGTGAGGGTTGGTATGGCTGTGGGGAGGAGGAGGCCATACGTAGAACTTGGGGGTATAGTTAAATCATTTTAAATATGCCCCTGAGTTCTACACTGCAGGCTGCAACAATTTGTAATCACCAATCAAATTCTCTTAAGGGCCAGTTCACACTTGGTGTGCTTTTGGTGGGGAGCATTTCTGCTCTTTGCTGATAGCCGGTATTCAGCAAAGCAATGTGGTAAATCCTTGCAGTGCCTGCGGTGTGCATATGTCGCAAAGGTGAACTGCGTGCAACATTTCGGTGGCAGTTAGAATGCCATTCTCATTCTCTGGAATGAGACTCGAAAAACGCAATCACTGCAACATGGAGCCACAATTGCTTGGTAAAAACGCAATCACACTCCATAAGCGATTGTGATTTTCCTTTTGCGATCCCAATGTTGAACCAGGCATAAGGGGGACCAACTGGGTCCCAATTATTTATCAGGTGGTTGTCATGGATTCCAGACTTTACAATTGAGGGTGTAAGAGTGGTACCCATGATGACCACCTATCCCCCTTATCCCCCTTCAAAACTGCCATCCCCTATGCCTAACTCACTCCCTTCCCCCAACCTGCCCTAAGAGTCTACCTTGCCATGGTGGGCCGGCTTACAATCCTATTGGCCATAATGTGATTTACTTTTAGCCAATTGGATTAGCCAAAATACTCTGCCAAAAAAGAATATAATAAACCATCTGAGAGGGAGATCAACTAATTAGAGCCCTTTTGTATTAGGCACGTTACAATTAAAAAATGGTATCGTGCCCATTTTGCCAATAGCAACAGCACGGCGATGAACATGTAAATTGCATTGCCTGGTTTTTGCTAGTGCAATTGGTATTTTCAATAATTACGATTGTCGGCCTGCATCTTTTTTGTTTTGTTTGCTTTGTAACTTTTTGGTGAGGGTTGGTATGGCTGTGGGGAGGAGGAGGCCATACGTAGAACTTGGGGGTATATTTAAATCATTTTAAATATGCCCCTAAGTTCTACACTGCAGGCTGCAACAATTTGTAATCACCAATCAAATTCTCTTAAGGGCCAGTTCACACTTAGTGTGCTTTTGGTGGGGAGCATTTCTGCTCTTTGCTGATTGCCGGTATTCAGCAAAGCAATGTGGTAAATCCTTGCAGTGCCTGCGGTGTGCATATGTCGCAAAGGTGCACTGCGTGCAACATTTCGGTGGCAGTTAGAATGCCATTCTCATTCTCTGGAATGAGACTCAAAAAACGCAATCACTGCAACATGGAGCCACAATTGCTTGGTAAAACCGCAATCACACTCCATAAGCGATTGTGATTTTCCTTTTGCGATCCCAATGTTGAACCAGGCATAAGGGGGACCAACTGGGTCCCAATTATTTATCAGGTGGTTGTCATGGGTTCCAGACTTTACACTTGAGGGTGTAAGAGTGGTACCCATGATGACCACCTATCCCCCTTATCCCCCTTCAAAACTGCCATCCCCTATGCCTAACTCACTCCCTTCCCCCAACCTGCCCTAAGAGTCTACCTTGCCATGGTGGGCCGGCTTACAATCCTATTGGCCAAAATGTGATTTACTTTTAGCCAATTGGATTAGCCAAAGTACTCTGCAAAAAAAGAATATAATAAACCATCTGAGAGGGAGATCAACTAATTAGAGCCCTTTTGTATTAGGCACGTTACAATTAAAAGATGGTATCGTGCCCATTTTACCAATAGCAACAGCACGGCGATGAACATGTAAATTGCATTGCCTGGTTTTTGCTAGTGCAACTGGTATTTTCAATAATTACGATTGTCGGCCTGCATCTTTTTTGTTTTGTTTGCTTTGTAACTTTTTGGTGAGGGTTGGTATGGCTGTGGGGAGGAGGAGGCCATACGTAGAACTTGGGGGTATATTTAAATCATTTTAAATATGCCCCAGAGTTCTACACTGCAGGCTGCAACAATTTGTAATCACCAATCAAATTCTCTTAAGGGCCAGTTCACACTTGGTGTGCTTTTGGTGGGGAGCATTTCTGCTCTTTGCTGATAGCCGGTATTCAGCAAAGCAATGTGGTAAATCCTTGCAGTGCCTGCGGTGTGCATATGTCACAAAGGTGCACTGCGTGCAACATTTCGGTGGCAGTTAGAATGCCATTCTCATTCTCTGGAATGAGACTCGAAAAACGCAATCACTGCAACATGGAGCCACAATTGCTTGGTAAAATTGCAATCACACTCCATAGGCGATTGTGATTTTCCTTTTGCGATCCCAATGTTGAACCAGGCCTAAGGGGGACCAACTGGGTCCCAATTATTTATCAGGTGGTTGCCATGGGTTCCAGACTTTACACTTGAGGGTGTAAGAGTGGTACTCATGATGACCACCTATCCCCCTTATCCCCCTTCAAAACTGCCATCCCCTATGCCTCACTCACTCCCTTCCCCCAACCTGCCCTAAGAGTCTACCTTGCCATGGTGGGCCGGCTTACAATCCTATTGGCCATAATGTGATTTACTTTTAGCCAATTGGATTAGCCAAAGTACTCTGCCAAAAAAGAATATAATAAACCATCTGAGAGGGAGATCAACTAATTAGAGCCCTTTTGTATTAGGCACGTTACAATAAAAAAATGGTATCGTGCCCATTTTGCCAATAGCAACAGCACGGCGATGAACATGTAAATTGCATTGCCTGGTTTTTGCTAGTGCAATTGGTATTTTCAATAATTACGATTGTCGGCCTGCATCTTTTTTGTTTTGTTTGCATTTCTATGCTTTGTAACTTTTTGGTGAGGATTGGTATGGCTGTGGGGAGGAGGAGGCCATACGTAGAACTTGGGGGTATATTTAAATCATTTTAAATATGCCCCTGAGTTCTACACTGCAGGCTGCAACAATTTGTAATCACTAATCAAATTCTATCAAGGGCCAGTTCACACTTGGTGTGCTTTTGGTGGAGGGCGTTTCTGCTCTTTGCTGATAGCCGGTATTCAGCAAAGCACTGTGGTAAATCCTTGCAGTGCCTGAGGTGTGCATATGTCGCACAGGTGCACTGCGTGCAACATTTCGGTGGCAGTTAGAATGCCATTCTCATTCTCTGGAATGAGATTCGAAAAACGCAATCGATGCAGCATAGAGCCACAATTGCTTGGTAAAAATGCAATCACACTCCATAGGCGATTGTGATTTGCCTTTTGAGATCCCAATGTTAAACCAGCCCTAAGGGGGACCAACTGGGTCCGAATTATTTATCAGGTGGTCGTTGTGTTTCCAGACTTTACACTTGAGGGTGTAAGGGTGGTACCCATGATTACCACCTATCCCTCTTATCCCTCTTCAAAACTGCCATCCCCTATACCTCTCTCACTTCCTTTCTCCAACCTGCCCTAAGAGTCTACCTTGCCATGGTGGGCCGGCTTACAATCCTATTGGCCAAAATGTGATTTACTTTTAGCCAATTGGATTAGCCAAAGTACTCTGCCAAAAAAGAATATAATAAACCATCTGAGAGGGAGATCAACTAATTAGAGCCCATTGTATTAGGCACGTTACAATTAAAAAAAAGGTATCGTGCCCATTTTGCCAATAGCAACAGCACGGCGATGAACATGTAAATTGCATTGCCTGGTTTTTGCTAGTGCAATTGGTATTTTCAATAATTACGATTGTCGGCCTGCATCTTTTTTGTTTTGTTTGCGCTTCTATGCTTTGTAACTTTTTGGTGAGGATTGGTATGGCTGTGGGGAGGAGGAGGCCATACGTAGAACTTGGGGGTATATTTAAATCATTTTAAATATGCCCCTGAGTTCTACACTACAGGCTGCAACAATTTGTAATCACCAATCAAATTCTCTTAAGGGCCAGTTCACACTTGGTGTGCTTTTGGTGGGGAGCATTTCTGCTCTTTGCTGATAGCCGGTATTCAGCAAAGCAATGTGGTAAATCCTTGCAGTGCCTGCGGTGTGCATATGTCGCAAAGGTGCACTGCGTGCAACATTTCGGTGGCAGTTAGAATGCCATTCTCATTCTCTGGAATAAGACTCGAAAAACGCAATCACTGCAACATGGAGCCACAATTGCTTGGTAAAAACGCAATCACACTCCATAAGCGATTGTGATTTTCCTTTTGCGATCCCAATGTTGAACCAGGCATAAGGGGGACCAACTGGGTCCCAATTATTTATCAGGTGGTTGTCATGGGTTCCAGACTTTACACTTGAGGGTGTAAGAGTGGTACCCATGATGACCACCTATCCCCCTTATCCCCCTTCAAAACTGCCATCCCCTATGCCTAACTCACTCCCTTCCCCCAACCTGCCCTAAGAGAATACCTTGCCATGGTGGGCCGGCTTACAATCCTATTGGCCAAAATGTGATTTACTTTTAGCCAATTGGATTAGCCAAAGTACTCTGCCAAAAAAGAATATAATAAACCATCTGAGAGGGAGATCAACTAATTAGAGCCCTTTTGTATTAGGCACGTTACAATTAAAAAATGGTATCGTGCCCATTTTACCAATAGCAACAGCACGGCGATGAACATGTAAATTGCATTGCCTGGTTTTTGCTAGTGCAATTGGTATTTTCAATAATTACGATTGTCGGCCTGCATCTTTTTTGTTTTGTTTGCTTTGTAACTTTTTGGTGAGGGTTGGTATGGCTGTGGGGAGGAGGAGGCCATACGTAGAACTTGGGGGTATATTTAAATCATTTTAAATATGCCCCTGAGTTC
Source organism: Hyperolius riggenbachi (assembly GCF_040937935.1). Lineage (NCBI taxonomy): Eukaryota > Metazoa > Chordata > Amphibia > Anura > Hyperoliidae > Hyperolius > Hyperolius riggenbachi. The sequence continues at coordinate 73,140,686 of NC_090657.1, forward strand.
TACACTGCAGGCTGCAACAATTTGTAATCACCAATCAAATTCTCTTAAGGGCCAGTTCACACTTGGTGTGCTTTTGGTGGGGAGCATTTCTGCTCTTTGCTGATAGCCGGTATTCAGCAAGGCAATGTGGTAAATCCTTGCAGTGCCTGCGGTGTGCATATGTCGCAAAGGTGCACTGCGTGCAACATTTCGGTGGCAGTTAGAATGCCATTCTCATTCTCTGGAATGAGACTCGAAAAACGCAATCACTGCAACATGGAGCCACAATTGCTTGGTAAAAACGCAATCACACTCCATAAGCGATTGTGATTTTCCTTTTGCGATCCCAATGTTGAACCAGGCATAAGGGGGACCAACTGGGTCCCAATTATTTATCAGGTGGTTGTCATGGGTTCCAGACTTTACACTTGAGGGTGTAAGAGTGGTACCCATGATGACCACCTATCCCCCTTATCCCCCTTCAAAACTGCCATCCCCTATGCCTCACTCACTCCCTTCCCCCAACCTGCCCTAAGAGTCTACCTTGCCATGGTGGGCCGGCTTACAATCCTATTGGCCAAAATGTGATTTACTTTTAGCCAATTGGATTAGCCAAAGTACTCTGCCAAAAAAGAATATAATAAACCATCTGAGAGGGAGATCAACTAATTAGAGCCCTTTTGTATTAGGCACGTTACAATTAAAAAATGGTATCGTGCCCATTTTACCAATAGCAACAGCACGGCGATGAACATGTAAATTGCATTGCCTGGTTTTTGCTAGTGCAATTGGTATTTTCAATAATTACGATTGTCGGCCTGCATCTTTTTTGTTTTGTTTGCTTTGTAACTTTTTGGTGAGGGTTGGTATGGCTGTGGGGAGGAGGAGGCCATACGTAGAACTTGGGGGTATATTTAAATCATTTTAAATATGCCCCAGAGTTCTACACTGCAGGCTGCAACAATTTGTAATCACCAATTAAATTCTCTCAAGGGCCAGTTCACACTTGGTGTGCTTTTGGTGGAGTGCGTATCTGCTCTTTGCTGATAGCCGGTATTCAGCAAAGCACTGTGGTAAATCCTTGCAGTGCCTGAGGTGTGCATATGTCGCACAGGTGCACTGCGTGCAACATTTCGGTGGCAGTTAGAATGCCATTCTCATTCTCTGGAATGCGATTCGAAAAACGCAATCAATGCAGCATGGAGCCACAATTGCTTGGTAAAAATGCAATCACACTCCATAGGCGATTGTGATTTGCCTTTTGAGATCCCAATGTTAAACCAGGCCTAAGGGGGACCAACTGGGTCCGAATTATTTATCAGGTGGTCGTTGTGTTTCCAGACTTTACACTTGAGGGTGTAAGATGGTACCCATGATTACCACCTATCCCTCTTATCCCTCTTCAAAACTGCCATCCCCTATACCTCTCTCACTTCCTTTCTCCAACCTGCCCTAAGAGTCTACCTTGCCATGGTGGGCCGGCTTACAATCCTATTGGCCAAAATGTGATCTACTTTTAGCCAATTGGATTAGCCAAAGTACTCTGCCAAAAAAGAATATAATAAACCATCTGAGAGGGAGATCAACTAATTAGAGCCCTTTTGTATTAGGCACGTTACAATAAAAAATGGTATCGTGCCCATTTTGCCAATAGCAACAGCACGGCGATGAACATGTAAATTGCATTGCCTGGTTTTTGCTAGTGCAATTGGTATTTTCAATAATTACGATTGTCGGCCTGCATCTTTTTTGTTTTGTTTGCATTTCTATGCTTTGTAACTTTTTGGTGAGGATTGGTATGGCTGTGGGGAGGAGGAGGCCATACGTAGAACTTGGGGGTATATTTAAATCATTTTAAATATGCCCCTGAGTTCTACACTGCAGGCTGCAACAATTTGTAATCACCAATCAAATTCTCTTAAGGGCCAGTTCACACTTGGTGTGCTTTTGGTGGGGAGCATTTCTGCTCTTTGCTGATAGCCGGTATTCAGCAAAGCAATGTGGTAAATCCTTGCAGTGCCTGCGGTGTGCATATGTCGCAAAGGTGCACTGCGTGCAACATTTCGGTGGCAGTTAGAATGCCATTCTCATTCTCTGGAATGAGACTCGAAAAACGCAATCACTGCAACATGGAGCCACAATTGCTTGGTAAAAACGCAATGACACTCCATAAGCGATTGTGATTTTCCTTTTGCGATCCCAATGTTGAACCAGGCATAAGGGGGACCAACTGGGTCCGAATTATTTATCAGGTGGTCATTGTGTTTCCAGACTTTACACTTGAGGGTGTAAGATGGTACCCATGATTACCACCTATCCCTCTTATCCCTCTTCAAAACTGCCATCCCCTATACCTCTCTCACTTCCTTTCTCCAACCTGCCCTAAGAGTCTACCTTGCCATGGTGGGCCGGCTTACAATCCTATTGGCCAAAATGTGATCTACTTTTAGCCAATTGGATTAGCCAAAGTACTCTGCCAAAAAAGAATATAATAAACCATCTGAGAGGGAGATCAACTAATTAGAGCCCTTTTGTATTAGGCACGTTACAATAAAAAAATGGTATCGTGCCCATTTTACCAATAGCAACAGCACGGCGATGAACATGTAAATTGCATTGCCTGGTTTTTGCTAGTGCAACTGGTATTTTCAATAATTACGATTGTCGGCCTGCATCTTTTTTGTTTTGTTTGCTTTGTAACTTTTTGGTGAGGGTTGGTATGGCTGTGGGGAGGAGGAGGCCATACGTAGAACTTGGGGGTGTATTTAAATCATTTTAAATATGCCCCTGAGTTCTACACTGCAGGCTGCAACAATTTGTAATCACCAATCAAATTCTCTTAAGGGCCAGTTCACACTTGGTGTGCTTTTGGTGGGGAACATTTCTGCTCTTTGCTGATAGCCGGTATTCAGCAAAGCAATGTGGTAAATCCTTGCAGTGCCTGCGGTGTGCATATGTCGCAAAGGTGCACTGCGTGCAACATTTCGGTGGCAGTTAGAATGCCATTCTCATTCTCTGGAATGAGACTCGAAAAACGCAATCACTGCAACATGGAGCCACAATTGCTTGGTAAAAACGCAATCACACTCCATAAGCGATTGTGATTTTCCTTTTGCGATCTCAATGTTGAACCACGCCTAAGGGGGACCAACTGGGTCCCAATTATTTATCAGGTGGTTGTCATGGGTTCCAGACTTTACACTTGAGGGTGTAAGAGTGGTACCCATGATGACCACCTATCCCCCTTATCCCCCTTCAAAACTGCCATCCCCTATGCCTAACTCACTCCCCTCCCCAACCTGCCCTAAGAGTCTACCTTGCCATGGTGGGCCGGCTTACAATCCTATTGGCCATAATGTGATTTACTTTTAGCCAATTGGATTAGCCAAAGTACTCTGCCAAAAAAGAATATAATAAACCATCTGAGAGGGAGATCAACTAATTAGAGCCCTTTTGTATTAGGCACGTTACAATTAAAAAAATGGTATCGTGCCCATTTTACCAATAGCAACAGCACGGCGATGAACATGTAAATTGCATTGCCTGGTTTTTGCTAGTGCAATTGGTATTTTCAATAATTACCATTGTCGGCCTGCATCTTTTTTGTTTTGTTTGCTTTTGTAACTTTTTGGTGAGGGTTGGTATGGCTGTGGGGAGGAGGAGGCCATACGTAGAACTTGGGGGTATATTTAAATCATTTTAAATATGCCCCTGAGTTCTACACTGCAGGCTGCAACAATTTGTAATCACCAATCAAATTCTCTTAAGGGCCAGTTCACACTTGGTGTGCTTTTGGTGGGGAGCATTTCTGCTCTTTGCTGATAGCCGGTATTCAGCAAGGCAATGTGGTAAATCCTTGCAGTGCCTGCGGTGTGCATATGTCGCAAAGGTGCACTGCGTGCAACATTTCGGTGGCAGTTAGAATGCCATTCTCATTCTCTGGAATGAGACTCGAAAAACGCAATCACTGCAACATGGAGCCACAATTGCTTGGTAAAAACGCAATCACACTCCATAAGCGATTGTGATTTTCCTTTTGCGATCCCAATGTTGAACCAGGCATAAGGGGGACCAACTGGGTCCCAATTATTTATCAGGTGGTTGTCATGGGTTCCAGACTTTACACTTGAGGGTGTAAGAGTGGTACCCATGATGACCACCTATCCCCCTTATCCCCCTTCAAAACTTCCATCCCCTATGCCTAACTCACTCCCTTCCCCCAACCTGCCCTAAGAGTCTACCTTGCCATGGTGGGCCGGCTTACAATCCTATTGGCCAAAATGTGATTTACTTTTAGCCAATTGGATTAGCCAAAGTACTCTGCCAAAAAAGAATATAATAAACCATCTGAGAGGGAGATCAACTAATTAGAGCCCTTTTGTATTAGGCACGTTACAATTAAAAGATGGTATCGTGCCCATTTTACCAATAGCAACAGCACGGCGATGAACATGTAAATTGCATTGCCTGGTTTTTGCTAGTGCAATTGGTATTTTCAATAATTACGATTGTCGGCCTGCATCTTTTTTGTTTTGTTTTCTTTGTAACTTTTTGGTGAGGGTTGGTATGGCTGTGGGGAGGAGGAGGCCATACGTAGAACTTGGGGGTATATTTAAATCATTTTAAATATGCCCCAGAGTTCTACACTGCAGGCTGCAACAATTTGTAATCACCAATCAAATTCTCTTAAGGGCCAGTTCACACTTGGTGTGCTTTTGGTGGGGAGCATTTCTGCTCTTTGCTGATTGCCGGTATTCAGCAAAGCAATGTGGTAAATCCTTGCAGTGCCTGCGGTGTGCATATGTTGCAAAGGTGCACTGCGTGCAACATTTCGGTGGCAGTTAGAATGCCATTCTCATTCTCTGGAATGAGACTCGAAAAACGCAATCACTGCAACATGGAGCCACAATTGCTTGGTAAAAACGCAATCACACTCCATAAGCGATTGTGATTTTCCTTTTGCGATCTCAATGTTGAACCACGCCTAAGGGGGACCAACTGGGTCCCAATTATTTATCAGGTGGTTGTCATGGGTTCCAGACTTTACACTTGAGGGTGTAAGAGTGGTACCCATGATGACCACCTATCCCCCTTATCCCCCTTCAAAACTGCCATCCCCTATGCCTAACTCACTCCCCTCCCCCAACCTGCCCTAAGAGTCTACCTTGCCATGGTGGGCCGGCTTACAATCCTATTGGCCATAATGTGATTTACTTTTAGCCAATTGGATTAGCCAAAGTACTCTGCCAAAAAAGAATATAATAAACCATCTGAGAGGGAGATCAACTAATTAGAGCCCTTTTGTATTAGGCACGTTACAATTAAAAGATGGTATCGTGCCCATTTTACCAATAGCAACAGCACGGCGATGAACATGTAAATTGCATTGCCTGGTTTTTGCTAGTGCAACTGGTATTTTCAATAATTACGATTGTCGGCCTGCATCTTTTTTGTTTTGTTTGCTTTGTAACTTTTTGGTGAGGGTTGGTATGGCTGTGGGGAGGAGGAGGCCATACGTAGAACTTGGGGGTATATTTAAATCATTTTAAATATGCCCCAGAGTTCTACACTGCAGGCTGCAACAATTTGTAATCATCAATCAAATTCTCTTAAGGGCCAGTTCACACTTGGTGTGCTTTTGGTGGGGAGCATTTCTGCTCTTTGCTGATAGCCGGTATTCAGCAAAGCAATGTGGTAAATCCTTGCAGTGCCTGCGGTGTGCATATGTTGCAAAGGTGCACTGCGTGCAACATTTCGGTGGCAGTTAGAATGCCATTCTCATTCTCTGGAATGAGACTCGAAAAACGCAATCACTGCAACATGGAGCCACAATTGCTTGGTAAAATTGCAATCACACTCCATAGGCGATTGTGATTTTCCTTTTGCGATCCCAATGTTGAACCAGGCCTAAGGGGGACCAACTGGGTCCCAATTATTTATCAGGTGGTTGCCATGGGTTCCAGACTTTACACTTGAGGGTGTAAGAGTGGTACTCATGATGACCACCTATCCCCCTTATCCCCCTTCAAAACTGCCATCCCCTATGCCTCACTCACTCCCTTCCCCCAACCTGCCCTAAGAGTCTACCTTGCCATGGTGGGCCGGCTTACAATCCTATTGGCCATAATGTGATTTACTTTTAGCCAATTGGATTAGCCAAAGTACTCTGCCAAAAAAGAATATAATAAACCATCTGAGAGGGAGATCAACTAATTAGACCCCTTTTGTATTAGGCACGTTACAATAAAAAAATGGTATCGTGCCCATTTTGCCAATAGCAACAGCACGGCGATGAACATGTAAATTGCATTGCCTGGTTTTTGCTAGTGCAATTGGTATTTTCAATCATTACGATTGTCGGCCTGCATCTTTTTTGTTTTGTTTGCATTTCTATGCTTTGTAACTTTTTGGTGAGGATTGGTATGGCTGTGGGGAGGAGGAGGCCATACGTAGAACTTGGGGGTATATTTAAATCATTTTAAATATGCCCCCGAGTTCTACACTGCAGGCTGCAACAATTTGTAATCACTAATCAAATTCTATCAAGGGCCAGTTCACACTTGGTGTGCTTTTGGTGGAGTGCGTTTCTGCTCTTTGCTAATAGCCGGTATTCAGCAAAGCACTGTGGTAAATCCTTGCAGTGCCTGAGGTGTGCATATGTCGCACAGGTGCACTGCGTGCAACATTTCGGTGGCAGTTAGAATGCCATTCTCATTCTCTGGAATGAGATTTGAAAAACGCAATCGATGCAGCATAGAGCCACAATTGCTTGGTAAAAATGCAATCACACTCCATAGGCGATTGTGATTTGCCTTTTGAGATCCCAATGTTAAACCAGGCCTAAGGGGGACCAACTGGGTCCGAATTATTTATCAGGTGGTCGTTGTGTTTCCAGACTTTACACTTGAGGGTGTAAGATGGTACCCATGATTACCACCTATCCCTCTTATCCCTCTTCAAAACTGCCATCCCCTATACCTCTCTCACTTCCTTTCTCCAACCTGCCCTAAGAGTCTACCTTGCCATGGTGGGCCGGCTTACAATCCTATTGGCCAAAATGTGATCTACTTTTAGCCAATTGGATTAGCCAAAGTACTCTGCCAAAAAAGAATATAATAAACCATCTGAGAGGGAGATCAACTAATTAGAGCCCTTTTGTATTAGGCACGTTACAATAAAAAAATGGTATCGTGCCCATTTTGCCAATAGCAACAGCACGGCGATGAACATGTAAATTGCATTGCCTGGTTTTTGCTAGTGCAATTGGTATTTTCAATAATTACGATTGTCGGCCTGCATCTTTTTTGTTTTGTTTGCATTTCTATGCTTTGTAACTTTTTGGTGAGGATTGGTATGGCTGTGGGGAGGAGGAGGCCATACGTAGAACTTGGGGGTATATTTAAATCATTTTAAATATGCCCCTGAGTTCTACACTGCAGGCTGCAACAATTTGTAATCACCAATCAAATTCTCTTAAGGGCCAGTTCACACTTGGTGTGCTTTTGGTGGGGAGCATTTCTGCTCTTTGCTGATTGCCGGTATTCAGCAAAGCAATGTGGTAAATCCTTGCAGTGCCTGCGGTGTGCATATGTTGCAAAGGTGCACTGCGTGCAACATTTCGGTGGCAGTTAGAATGCCATTCTCATTCTCTGGAATGAGACTCGAAAAACGCAATCACTGCAACATGGAGCCACAATTGCTTGGTAAAAACGCAATCACACTCCATAAGCGATTGTGATTTTCCTTTTGCGATCTCAATGTTGAACCACGCCTAAGGGGGACCAACTGGGTCCCAATTATTTATCAGGTGGTTGTCATGGGTTCCAGACTTTACACTTGAGGGTGTAAGAGTGGTACCCATGATGACCACCTATCCCCCTTATCCCCCTTCAAAACTGCCATCCCCTATGCCTAACTCACTCCCCTCCCCCAACCTGCCCTAAGAGTCTACCTTGCCATGGTGGGCCGGCTTACAATCCTATTGGCCATAATGTGATTTACTTTTAGCCAATTGGATTAGCCAAAGTACTCTGCCAAAAAAGAATATAATAAACCATCTGAGAGGGAGATCAACTAATTAGAGCCCTTTTGTATTAGGCACGTTACAATTAAAAGATGGTATCGTGCCCATTTTACCAATAGCAACAGCACGGCGATGAACATGTAAATTGCATTGCCTGGTTTTTGCTAGTGCAATTGGTATTTTCAATAATTACCATTGTCGGCCTGCATCTTTTTTGTTTTGTTTGCTTTGTAACTTTTTGGTGAGGGTTGGTATGGCTGTGGGGAGGAGGAGGCCATACGTAGAACTTGGGGGTATATTTAAATCATTTTAAATATGCCCCTGAGTTCTACACTGCAGGCTGCAACAATTTGTAATCACCAATCAAATTCTCTTAAGGGCCAGTTCACACTTGGTGTGCTTTTGGTGGGGAGCATTTCTGCTCTTTGCTGATAGCCGGTATTCAGCAAGGCAATGTGGTAAATCCTTGCAGTGCCTGCGGTGTGCATATGTCGCAAAGGTGCACTGCGTGCAACATTTCGGTGGCAGTTAGAATGCCATTCTCATTCTCTGGAATGAGACTCGAAAAACGCAATCACTGCAACATGGAGCCACAATTGCTTGGTAAAAACGCAATCACACTCCATAAGCGATTGTGATTTTCCTTTTGCGATCCCAATGTTGAACCAGGCATAAGGGGGACCAACTGGGTCCCAATTATTTATCAGGTGGTTGTCATGGGTTCCAGACTTTACACTTGAGGGTGTAAGAGTGGTACCCATGATGACCACCTATCCCCCTTATCCCCCTTCAAAACTTCCATCCCCTATGCCTAACTCACTCCCTTCCCCCAACCTGCCCTAAGAGTCTACCTTGCCATGGTGGGCCGGCTTACAATCCTATTGGCCAAAATGTGATTTACTTTTAGCCAATTGGATTAGCCAAAGTACTCTGCCAAAAAAGAATATAATAAACCATCTGAGAGGGAGATCAACTAATTAGAGCCCTTTTGTATTAGGCACGTTACAATTAAAAGATGGTATCGTGCCCATTTTACCAATAGCAACAGCACGGCGATGAACATGTAAATTGCATTGCCTGGTTTTTGCTAGTGCAATTGGTATTTTCAATAATTACGATTGTCGGCCTGCATCTTTTTTGTTTTGTTTTCTTTGTAACTTTTTGGTGAGGGTTGGTATGGCTGTGGGGAGGAGGAGGCCATACGTAGAACTTGGGGGTATATTTAAATCATTTTAAATATGCCCCAGAGTTCTACACTGCAGGCTGCAACAATTTGTAATCACCAATCAAATTCTCTTAAGGGCCAGTTCACACTTGGTGTGCTTTTGGTGGGGAGCATTTCTGCTCTTTGCTGATTGCCGGTATTCAGCAAAGCAATGTGGTAAATCCTTGCAGTGCCTGCGGTGTGCATATGTTGCAAAGGTGCACTGCGTGCAACATTTCGGTGGCAGTTAGAATGCCATTCTCATTCTCTGGAATGAGACTCGAAAAACGCAATCACTGCAACATGGAGCCACAATTGCTTGGTAAAAACGCAATCACACTCCATAAGCGATTGTGATTTTCCTTTTGCGATCTCAATGTTGAACCACGCCTAAGGGGGACCAACTGGGTCCCAATTATTTATCAGGTGGTTGTCATGGGTTCCAGACTTTACACTTGAGGGTGTAAGAGTGGTACCCATGATGACCACCTATCCCCCTTATCCCCCTTCAAAACTGCCATCCCCTATGCCTAACTCACTCCCCTCCCCCAACCTGCCCTAAGAGTCTACCTTGCCATGGTGGGCCGGCTTACAATCCTATTGGCCATAATGTGATTTACTTTTAGCCAATTGGATTAGCCAAAGTACTCTGCCAAAAAAGAATATAATAAACCATCTGAGAGGGAGATCAACTAATTAGAGCCCTTTTGTATTAGGCACGTTACAATTAAAAGATGGTATCGTGCCCATTTTACCAATAGCAACAGCACGGCGATGAACATGTAAATTGCATTGCCTGGTTTTTGCTAGTGCAACTGGTATTTTCAATAATTACGATTGTCGGCCTGCATCTTTTTTGTTTTGTTTGCTTTGTAACTTTTTGGTGAGGGTTGGTATGGCTGTGGGGAGGAGGAGGCCATACGTAGAACTTGGGGGTATATTTAAATCATTTTAAATATGCCCCAGAGTTCTACACTGCAGGCTGCAACAATTTGTAATCATCAATCAAATTCTCTTAAGGGCCAGTTCACACTTGGTGTGCTTTTGGTGGGGAGCATTTCTGCTCTTTGCTGATAGCCGGTATTCAGCAAAGCAATGTGGTAAATCCTTGCAGTGCCTGCGGTGTGCATATGTTGCAAAGGTGCACTGCGTGCAACATTTCGGTGGCAGTTAGAATGCCATTCTCATTCTCTGGAATGAGACTCGAAAAACGCAATCACTGCAACATGGAGCCACAATTGCTTGGTAAAATTGCAATCACACTCCATAGGCGATTGTGATTTTCCTTTTGCGATCCCAATGTTGAACCAGGCCTAAGGGGGACCAACTGGGTCCCAATTATTTATCAGGTGGTTGCCATGGGTTCCAGACTTTACACTTGAGGGTGTAAGAGTGGTACTCATGATGACCACCTATCCCCCTTATCCCCCTTCAAAACTGCCATCCCCTATGCCTCACTCACTCCCTTCCCCCAACCTGCCCTAAGAGTCTACCTTGCCATGGTGGGCCGGCTTACAATCCTATTGGCCATAATGTGATTTACTTTTAGCCAATTGGATTAGCCAAAGTACTCTGCCAAAAAAGAATATAATAAACCATCTGAGAGGGAGATCAACTAATTAGACCCCTTTTGTATTAGGCACGTTACAATAAAAAAATGGTATCGTGCCCATTTTGCCAATAGCAACAGCACGGCGATGAACATGTAAATTGCATTGCCTGGTTTTTGCTAGTGCAATTGGTATTTTCAATCATTACGATTGTCGGCCTGCATCTTTTTTGTTTTGTTTGCATTTCTATGCTTTGTAACTTTTTGGTGAGGATTGGTATGGCTGTGGGGAGGAGGAGGCCATACGTAGAACTTGGGGGTATATTTAAATCATTTTAAATATGCCCCCGAGTTCTACACTGCAGGCTGCAACAATTTGTAATCACTAATCAAATTCTATCAAGGGCCAGTTCACACTTGGTGTGCTTTTGGTGGAGTGCGTTTCTGCTCTTTGCTAATAGCCGGTATTCAGCAAAGCACTGTGGTAAATCCTTGCAGTGCCTGAGGTGTGCATATGTCGCACAGGTGCACTGCGTGCAACATTTCGGTGGCAGTTAGAATGCCATTCTCATTCTCTGGAATGAGATTTGAAAAACGCAATCGATGCAGCATAGAGCCACAATTGCTTGGTAAAAATGCAATCACACTCCATAGGCGATTGTGATTTGCCTTTTGAGATCCCAATGTTAAACCAGGCCTAAGGGGGACCAACTGGGTCCGAATTATTTATCAGGTGGTCGTTGTGTTTCCAGACTTTACACTTGAGGGTGTAAGATGGTACCCATGATTACCACCTATCCCTCTTATCCCTCTTCAAAACTGCCATCCCCTATACCTCTCTCACTTCCTTTCTCCAACCTGCCCTAAGAGTCTACCTTGCCATGGTGGGCCGGCTTACAATCCTATTGGCCAAAATGTGATCTACTTTTAGCCAATTGGATTAGCCAAAGTACTCTGCCAAAAAAGAATATAATAAACCATCTGAGAGGGAGATCAACTAATTAGAGCCCTTTTGTATTAGGCACGTTACAATAAAAAAATGGTATCGTGCCCATTTTGCCAATAGCAACAGCACGGCGATGAACATGTAAATTGCATTGCCTGGTTTTTGCTAGTGCAATTGGTATTTTCAATAATTACGATTGTCGGCCTGCATCTTTTTTGTTTTGTTTGCATTTCTATGCTTTGTAACTTTTTGGTGAGGATTGGTATGGCTGTGGGGAGGAGGAGGCCATACGTAGAACTTGGGGGTATATTTAAATCATTTTAAATATGCCCCTGAGTTCTACACTGCAGGCTGCAACAATTTGTAATCACCAATCAAATTCTCTCAAGACCAGTTCACACTTGGTGTGCTTTTGGTGGAGGGCGTTTCTGCTCTTTGCTGATAGCCGGTATTCAGCAAAGCACTGTGGTAAATCCTTGCAGTGCCTGAGGTGTGCATATGTCGCACAGGTGCACTGCGTGCAACATTTCGGTGGCAGTTAGAATGCCATTCTCATTCTCTGGAATGAGATTCGAAAAACGCAATCGATGCAGCATAGAGCCACAATTGCTTGGTAAAAATGCAATCACACTCCATAGGCGATTGTGATTTGCCTTTTGAGATCCCAATGTTAAACCAGCCCTAAGGGGGACCAACTGGGTCCGAATTATTTATCAGGTGGTCGTTGTGTTTCCAGACTTTACACTTGAGGGTTTAAGGGTGGTACCCATGATTACCACCTATCCCTCTTATCCCTCTTCAAAACTGCCATCCCCTATACCTCTCTCACTTCCTTTCTCCAACCTGCCCTAAGAGTCTACCTTGCCATGGTGGGCCGGCTTACAATCCTATTGGCCAAAATGTGATTTACTTTTAGCCAATTGGATTAGCCAAAGTACTCTGCCAAAAAAGAATATAATAAACCATCTGAGAGGGAGATCAACTAATTAGAGCCCTTTTGTATTAGGCACGTTACAGTTAAAAAATGGTATCGTGCCCATCTTGCCAATAGCAACAGCACGGCGATGAACATGTAAATTGCATTGCCTGGTTTTTGCTAGTGCAATTGGTATTTTCAATAATTACGATTGTCGGCCTGCATCTTTTTGTTTTGTTTGCGCTTCTATGCTTTGTAACTTTTTGGTGAGGATTGGTATGGCTGTGGGGAGGAGGAGGCCATACGTAGAACTTGGGGGTTTATTTAAATCATTTTAAATATGCCCCTGAGTTCTACACTGCAGGCTGCAACAATTTGTAATCACCAATCAAATTCTCTTAAGGGCCAGTTCACACTTGGTGTGCTTTTGGTGGAGGGCGTTTCTGCTCTTTGCTGATAGCCGGTATTCAGCAAAGCACTGTGGTAAATCCTTGCAGTGCCTGAGGTGTGCATATGTCGCACAGGTGCACTGCGTGCAACATTTCAGTGGTAGTTAGAATGCCATTCTCATTCTCTGGAATGAGATTCGAAAAACGCAATCAATGCAGCATGGAGCCACAATTGCTTGGTAAAAATGCAATCACACTCCATAGGAGATTGTGATTTGCCTTTTGAGATCCCAATGTTAAACCAGCCCTAAGGGGGACCAACTGGGTCCGAATTATTTATCAGGTGGTCGTTGTGTTTCCAGACTTTACACTTGAGGGTGTAAGGGTGGTACCCATGATTACCACCTATCCCTCTTATCCCTCTTCAAAACTGCCATCCCCTATACCTCTCTCACTTCCTTTCTCCAACCTGCCCTAAGAGTCTACCTTGCCATGGTGGGCCGGCTTACAATCCTATTGGCCAAAATGTGATTTACTTTTAGCCAATTGGATTAGCCAAAGTACTCTGCCAAAAAAGAATATAATAAACCATCTGAGAGGGAGATCAACTAATTAGAGCCCTTTTGTATTAGGCACGTTACAGTTAAAAAATGGTATCGTGCCCATTTTGCCAATAGCAACAGCACGGCGATGAACATGTAAATTGCATTGCCTGGTTTTTGCTAGTGCAATTGGTATTTTCAATAATTACGATTGTCGGCCTGCATCTTTTTTGTTTTGTTTGCGCTTCTATGCTTTGTAACTTTTTGGTGAGGATTGGTATGGCTGTGGGGAGGAGGAGGCCATACGTAGAACTTGGGGGTTTATTTAAATCATTTTAAATATGCCCCTGAGTTCTACACTGCAGGCTGCAACAATTTGTAATCACCAATCAAATTCTCTTAAGGGCCAGTTCACACTTGGTGTGCTTTTGGTGGAGGGCGTTTCTGCTCTTTGCTGATAGCCGGTATTCAGCAAAGCACTGTGGTAAATCCTTGCAGTGCCTGAGGTGTGCATATGTCGCACAGGTGCACTGCGTGCAACATTTCAGTGGCAGTTAGAATGCCATTCTCATTCTCTGGAATGAGATTCGAAAAACGCAATCAATGCAGCATGGAGCCACAATTGCTTGGTAAAAATGCAATCACACTCCATAGGCGATTGTGATTTGCCTTTTGAGATCCCAATGTTAAACCAGGCCTAAGGGGGACCAACTGGGTCCGAATTATTTATCAGGTGGTCGTTGTGTTTCCGGACCTTACACTTGAGGGTGTAAGAGTGGTACCCATGATTACCACCTATCACTCTTATCCCTCTTCAAAACTGCCATCCCCTATACCTCTCTCACTTCCTTTCTCCAACCTGCCCTAAGAGTCTACCTTGCCATGGTGGGCCGGCTTACAATCCTATTGGCCAAAATGTGATTTACTTTTAGCCAATTGGATTAGCCAAAGTACTCTGCCAAAAAAGAATATAATAAACCATCTGAGAGGGAGATCAACTAATTAGAGCCCTTTTGTATTAGGCACGTTACAATTAAAAAATGGTATCGTGTCCATTTTGCCAATAGCAACAGCACGGCGATGAACATGTAAATTGCATTGCCTGGTTTTTGCTAGTGCAATTGGTATTTTCAATAAATACGATTGTCGGCCTGCATCTTTTTTGTTTTGTTTGCGCTTCTATGCTTTGTAACTTTTTGGTGAGGGTTGGTATGGCTGTGGGGAGGAGGAGGCCATACGTAGAACTTGGGGGTATATTTAAATCATTTTAAATATGCCCCTGAGTTCTACACTGCAGGCTGCAACAATTTGTAATCACCAATCAAATTCTCTTAAGGGCCAGTTCACACTTGGTGTGCTTTTGGTGGGGAGCATTTCTGCTCTTTGCTGATAGCCGGTATTCAGAAAAGCAATGTGGTAAATCCTTGCAGTGCCTGCGGTGTGCATATGTCGCAAAGGTGCACTGCGTGCAACATTTCGGTGGCAGTTAGAATGCCATTCTCATTCTCTGGAATGAGACTCGAAAAACGCAATCACTGCAACATGGAGCCACAATTGCTTGGTAAAAACGCAATCACACTCCATAAGCGATTGTTATTTTCCTTTTGCGATCCCAAGGTTGAACCAGGCATAAGGGGGACCAACTGGGTCCCAATTATTTATCAGGTGGTTGTCATGGGTTCCAGACTTTACACTTGAGGGTGTAAGAGTGGTACCCATGATGACCACTTATCCCCCTTCAAAACTGCCATCCCCTATGCCTAACTCACTTCCTTCCCCCAACCTGCCCTAAGAGTCTACCTTGCCATGGTGGGCCGGCTTACAATCCTATTGGCCAAAATGTGATTTACTTTTAGTCAATTGGATTAGCCAAAGTACTCTGCCAAAAAGAATATAATAAACCATCTGAGAGGGAGATCAACTAATTATAGCCCTTTTGTATTAGGCACGTTACAATTAAAAAATGGTATCGTGCCCATTTTGCCAATAGCAACAGCACGGCGATGAACATGTAAATTGCATTGCCTGGTTCTTGCTAGTGCAATTGGTATTTTCAATAATTACGATTGTCGGCCTGCATCTTTTTTGTTTTGTTTGCTTTGTAACTTTTTGGTGAGGGTTGGTATGGCTGTGGGGAGGAGGAGGCCATACGTAGAACTTGGGGGTATATTTAAATCATTTTAAATATGCCCCTGAGTTCTACACTGCAGGCTGCAACAATTTGTAATCACCAATCAAATTCTCTTAAGGGCCAGTTCACACTCGGTGTGCTTTTGGTGGGGAGCATTTCTGCTCTCTGCTGATAGCCGGTATTCAGCAAAGCAATGTGGTAAATCCTTGCAGTGCCTGCGGTGTGCATATGTCGCAAAGGTGCACTGCGTGCAACATTTCGGTGGCAGTTAGAATGCCATTCTCATTCTCTGGAATGAGACTCGAAAAACGCAATCACTGCAACATGGAGCCACAATTGCTTGGTAAAAACGCAATCACACTCCATAAGCGATTGTGATTTTCCTTTTGCGATCCCAATGTTGAACCAGGCATAAGGGGGACCAACTGGGTCCCAATTATGTATCAGGTGCTTGTCATGGGTTCCAGACTTTACACTTGAGGGTGTAAGAGTGGTACCCATGATGACCACCTATCCCCCTTATCCCCCTTCAAAATTGCCATCCCCTATGCCTAACTCACTCCCTTCCCCCAACCTGCCCTAAGAGTCTACCTTGTCATGGTGGGCCGGCTTACAATCCTATTGGCCAAAATGTGATTTACTTTTAGTCAATTGGATTAGCCAAAGTACTCTGCCAAAAAGAATATAATAAACCATCTGAGAGGGAGATCAACTAATTATAGCCCTTTTGTATTAGGCACGTTACAATTAAAAAATGGTATCGTGCCCATTTTGCCAATAGCAACAGCACGGCGATGAACATGTAAATTGCATTGCAAAATAAGTAGAACAGAGGCGCCAACAGGAGGCTGAGGAGGCTATGGTGGTTCCACCCCCTCCAAGCAAACACAGAAAACTGTGTAATGTAATCAGAACAAATTTATTGGTACACTCCAGGGTATAGATATACAACGCGTTTCGCGGGTATGAGCCCGCTTCTTCAGGCAGTAGAAGTAGGAGTACACAGCAATCTGTCAGCAACACACTTTGGTACCCTGGAGTGTACCAATAAATTTGTTCTGATTACATTACACAGTTTTCTGTGTTTGCTTGGAGGGGGTGGAACCACCATAGCCTCCTCAGCGAATTTTAACATTTTAATTACTGTTTTTATCCTGTTGGCGCCTCTGTTCTACTTATTTTGCACTTTATATCCACCCTTGGTGGAGGGGGATACCCTTTTTCTCATCTACAGAGAGCGACTTTTTAATCCTGAGTGGGGACAGGTCAAACTCCTCACCTGCTTATACAGTGGTTGCCTGGAGGTAACCCTGGTTTGTGAATATAATTTTTACTCTTTCACATTATACCAATTGCCAAAACCTACTACACCATATTGGGCTCTCGGTTCTCTCTCCTCATGTAAATTGCATTGCCTGGTTTTTGCTAGTGCAATTGGTATTTTCAATAATTACGATTGTCGGCCTGCATCTTTTTTGTTTTGTTTGCTTTGTAACTTTTTGGTGAGGGTTGGTATGGCTGTGGGGAGGAGGAGGCCATACGTAGAACTTGGGGGTATAGTTAAATCATTTTAAATATGCCCCTGAGTTCTACACTGCAGGCTGCAACAATTTGTAATCACCAATCAAATTCTCTTAAGGGCCAGTTCACACTTGGTGTGCTTTTGGTGGGGAGCATTTCTGCTCTTTGCTGATAGCCGGTATTCAGCAAAGCAATGTGGTAAATCCTTGCAGTGCCTGCGGTGTGCATATGTCGCAAAGGTGAACTGCGTGCAACATTTCGGTGGCAGTTAGAATGCCATTCTCATTCTCTGGAATGAGACTCGAAAAACGCAATCACTGCAACATGGAGCCACAATTGCTTGGTAAAAACGCAATCACACTCCATAAGCGATTGTGATTTTCCTTTTGCGATCCCAATGTTGAACCAGGCATAAGGGGGACCAACTGGGTCCCAATTATTTATCAGGTGGTTGTCATGGATTCCAGACTTTACAATTGAGGGTGTAAGAGTGGTACCCATGATGACCACCTATCCCCCTTATCCCCCTTCAAAACTGCCATCCCCTATGCCTAACTCACTCCCTTCCCCCAACCTGCCCTAAGAGTCTACCTTGCCATGGTGGGCCGGCTTACAATCCTATTGGCCATAATGTGATTTACTTTTAGCCAATTGGATTAGCCAAAATACTCTGCCAAAAAAGAATATAATAAACCATCTGAGAGGGAGATCAACTAATTAGAGCCCTTTTGTATTAGGCACGTTACAATTAAAAAATGGTATCGTGCCCATTTTGCCAATAGCAACAGCACGGCGATGAACATGTAAATTGCATTGCCTGGTTTTTGCTAGTGCAATTGGTATTTTCAATAATTACGATTGTCGGCCTGCATCTTTTTTGTTTTGTTTGCTTTGTAACTTTTTGGTGAGGGTTGGTATGGCTGTGGGGAGGAGGAGGCCATACGTAGAACTTGGGGGTATATTTAAATCATTTTAAATATGCCCCTAAGTTCTACACTGCAGGCTGCAACAATTTGTAATCACCAATCAAATTCTCTTAAGGGCCAGTTCACACTTAGTGTGCTTTTGGTAGGGAGCATTTCTGCTCTTTGCTGATTGCCGGTATTCAGCAAAGCAATGTGGTAAATCCTTGCAGTGCCTGCGGTGTGCATATGTCGCAAAGGTGCACTGCGTGCAACATTTCGGTGGCAGTTAGAATGCCATTCTCATTCTCTGGAATGAGACTCAAAAAACGCAATCACTGCAACATGGAGCCACAATTGCTTGGTAAAACCGCAATCACACTCCATAAGCGATTGTGATTTTCCTTTTGCGATCCCAATGTTGAACCAGGCATAAGGGGGACCAACTGGGTCCCAATTATTTATCAGGTGGTTGTCATGGGTTCCAGACTTTACACTTGAGGGTGTAAGAGTGGTACCCATGATGACCACCTATCCCCCTTATCCCCCTTCAAAACTGCCATCCCCTATGCCTAACTCACTCCCTTCCCCCAACCTGCCCTAAGAGTCTACCTTGCCATGGTGGGCCGGCTTACAATCCTATTGGCCAAAATGTGATTTACTTTTAGCCAATTGGATTAGCCAAAGTACTCTGCCAAAAAAGAATATAATAAACCATCTGAGAGGGAGATCAACTAATTACAGCCCTTTTATATTAGGCACGTTACAATTAAAAAAAAAGGTATCGTGCCCATTTTGCCAATAGCAACAGCATGGCGATGAACATGTAAATTGCATTGCCTGGTTTTTGCTAGTGCAATTGGTATTTTCAATAATTACGATTGTCGGCCTGCATCTTTTTTGTTTTGTTTGCGCTTCTATGCTTTGTAACTTTTTGGTGAGGATTGGTATGGCTGTGGGGAGGAGGAGGCCATACGTAGAACTTGGGGGTATATTTAAATCATTTTAAATATGCCCCTGAGTTCTACACTGCAGGCTGCAACAATTTGTAATCACCAATCAAATTCTCTTAAGGGCCAGTTCACACTCGGTGTGCTTTTGGTGGGGAGCATTTCTGCTCTCTGCTGATAGCCGGTATTCAGCAAAGCAATGTGGTAAATCCTTGCAGTGCCTGCGGTGTGCATATGTCGCAAAGGTGCACTGCGTGCAACATTTCGGTGGCAGTTAGAATGCCATTCTCATTCTCTGGAATGAGACTCGAAAAACGCAATCACTGCAACATGGAGCCACAATTGCTTGGTAAAAACGCAATCACACTCCATAAGCGATTGTGATTTTCCTTTTGCGATCCCAATGTTGAACCAGGCATAAGGGGGACCAACTGGGTCCCAATTATTTATCAGGTGCTTGTCATGGGTTCCAGACTTTACACTTGAGGGTGTAAGAGTGGTACCCATGATGACCACCTATCCCCCTTATCCCCCTTCAAAATTGCCATCCCCTATGCCTAACTCACTCCCTTCCCCCAACCTGCCCTAAGAGTCTACCTTGTCATGGTGGGCCGGCTTACAATCCTATTGGCCAAAATGTGATTTACTTTTAGTCAATTGGATTAGCCAAAGTACTCTGCCAAAAAGAATATAATAAACCATCTGAGAGGGAGATCAACTAATTATAGCCCTTTTGTATTAGGCACGTTACAATTAAAAAATGGTATCGTGCCCATTTTGCCAATAGCAACAGCACGGCGATGAACATGTAAATTGCATTGCAAAATAAGTAGAACAGAGGCGCCAACAGGAGGCTGAGGAGGCTATGGTGGTTCCACCCCCTCCAAGCAAACACAGAAAACTGTGTAATGTAATCAGAACAAATTTATTGGTACACTCCAGGGTATAGATATACAACGCGTTTCGCGGGTATGAGCCCGCTTCTTCAGGCAGTAGAAGTAGGAGTACACAGCAATCTGTCAGCAACACACTTTGGTACCCTGGAGTGTACCAATAAATTTGTTCTGATTACATTACACAGTTTTCTGTGTTTGCTTGGAGGGGGTGGAACCACCATAGCCTCCTCAGCGAATTTTAACATTTTAATTACTGTTTTTATCCTGTTGGCGCCTCTGTTCTACTTATTTTGCACTTTATATCCACCCTTGGTGGAGGGGGATACCCTTTTTCTCATCTACAGAGAGCGACTTTTTAATCCTGAGTGGGGACAGGTCAAACTCCTCACCTGCTTATACAGTGGTTGCCTGGAGGTAACCCTGGTTTGTGAATATAATTTTTACTCTTTCACATTATACCAATTGCCAAAACCTACTACACCATATTGGGCTCTCGGTTCTCTCTCCTCATGTAAATTGCATTGCCTGGTTTTTGCTAGTGCAATTGGTATTTTCAATAATTACGATTGTCGGCCTGCATCTTTTTTGTTTTGTTTGCTTTGTAACTTTTTGGTGAGGGTTGGTATGGCTGTGGGGAGGAGGAGGCCATACGTAGAACTTGGGGGTATAGTTAAATCATTTTAAATATGCCCCTGAGTTCTACACTGCAGGCTGCAACAATTTGTAATCACCAATCAAATTCTCTTAAGGGCCAGTTCACACTTGGTGTGCTTTTGGTGGGGAGCATTTCTGCTCTTTGCTGATAGCCGGTATTCAGCAAAGCAATGTGGTAAATCCTTGCAGTGCCTGCGGTGTGCATATGTCGCAAAGGTGAACTGCGTGCAACATTTCGGTGGCAGTTAGAATGCCATTCTCATTCTCTGGAATGAGACTCGAAAAACGCAATCACTGCAACATGGAGCCACAATTGCTTGGTAAAAACGCAATCACACTCCATAAGCGATTGTGATTTTCCTTTTGCGATCCCAATGTTGAACCAGGCATAAGGGGGACCAACTGGGTCCCAATTATTTATCAGGTGGTTGTCATGGATTCCAGACTTTACAATTGAGGGTGTAAGAGTGGTACCCATGATGACCACCTATCCCCCTTATCCCCCTTCAAAACTGCCATCCCCTATGCCTAACTCACTCCCTTCCCCCAACCTGCCCTAAGAGTCTACCTTGCCATGGTGGGCCGGCTTACAATCCTATTGGCCATAATGTGATTTACTTTTAGCCAATTGGATTAGCCAAAATACTCTGCCAAAAAAGAATATAATAAACCATCTGAGAGGGAGATCAACTAATTAGAGCCCTTTTGTATTAGGCACGTTACAATTAAAAAATGGTATCGTGCCCATTTTGCCAATAGCAACAGCACGGCGATGAACATGTAAATTGCATTGCCTGGTTTTTGCTAGTGCAATTGGTATTTTCAATAATTACGATTGTCGGCCTGCATCTTTTTTGTTTTGTTTGCTTTGTAACTTTTTGGTGAGGGTTGGTATGGCTGTGGGGAGGAGGAGGCCATACGTAGAACTTGGGGGTATATTTAAATCATTTTAAATATGCCCCTAAGTTCTACACTGCAGGCTGCAACAATTTGTAATCACCAATCAAATTCTCTTAAGGGCCAGTTCACACTTAGTGTGCTTTTGGTGGGGAGCATTTCTGCTCTTTGCTGATTGCCGGTATTCAGCAAAGCAATGTGGTAAATCCTTGCAGTGCCTGCGGTGTGCATATGTCGCAAAGGTGCACTGCGTGCAACATTTCGGTGGCAGTTAGAATGCCATTCTCATTCTCTGGAATGAGACTCAAAAAACGCAATCACTGCAACATGGAGCCACAATTGCTTGGTAAAACCGCAATCACACTCCATAAGCGATTGTGATTTTCCTTTTGCGATCCCAATGTTGAACCAGGCATAAGGGGGACCAACTGGGTCCCAATTATTTATCAGGTGGTTGTCATGGGTTCCAGACTTTACACTTGAGGGTGTAAGAGTGGTACCCATGATGACCACCTATCCCCCTTATCCCCCTTCAAAACTGCCATCCCCTATGCCTAACTCACTCCCTTCCCCCAACCTGCCCTAAGAGTCTACCTTGCCATGGTGGGCCGGCTTACAATCCTATTGGCCAAAATGTGATTTACTTTTAGCCAATTGGATTAGCCAAAGTACTCTGCAAAAAAAGAATATAATAAACCATCTGAGAGGGAGATCAACTAATTAGAGCCCTTTTGTATTAGGCACGTTACAATTAAAAGATGGTATCGTGCCCATTTTACCAATAGCAACAGCACGGCGATGAACATGTAAATTGCATTGCCTGGTTTTTGCTAGTGCAACTGGTATTTTCAATAATTACGATTGTCGGCCTGCATCTTTTTTGTTTTGTTTGCTTTGTAACTTTTTGGTGAGGGTTGGTATGGCTGTGGGGAGGAGGAGGCCATACGTAGAACTTGGGGGTATATTTAAATCATTTTAAATATGCCCCAGAGTTCTACACTGCAGGCTGCAACAATTTGTAATCACCAATCAAATTCTCTTAAGGGCCAGTTCACACTTGGTGTGCTTTTGGTGGGGAGCATTTCTGCTCTTTGCTGATAGCCGGTATTCAGCAAAGCAATGTGGTAAATCCTTGCAGTGCCTGCGGTGTGCATATGTCACAAAGGTGCACTGCGTGCAACATTTCGGTGGCAGTTAGAATGCCATTCTCATTCTCTGGAATGAGACTCGAAAAACGCAATCACTGCAACATGGAGCCACAATTGCTTGGTAAAATTGCAATCACACTCCATAGGCGATTGTGATTTTCCTTTTGCGATCCCAATGTTGAACCAGGCCTAAGGGGGACCAACTGGGTCCCAATTATTTATCAGGTGGTTGCCATGGGTTCCAGACTTTACACTTGAGGGTGTAAGAGTGGTACTCATGATGACCACCTATCCCCCTTATCCCCCTTCAAAACTGCCATCCCCTATGCCTCACTCACTCCCTTCCCCCAACCTGCCCTAAGAGTCTACCTTGCCATGGTGGGCCGGCTTACAATCCTATTGGCCATAATGTGATTTACTTTTAGCCAATTGGATTAGCCAAAGTACTCTGCCAAAAAAGAATATAATAAACCATCTGAGAGGGAGATCAACTAATTAGAGCCCTTTTGTATTAGGCACGTTACAATAAAAAAATGGTATCGTGCCCATTTTGCCAATAGCAACAGCACGGCGATGAACATGTAAATTGCATTGCCTGGTTTTTGCTAGTGCAATTGGTATTTTCAATAATTACGATTGTCGGCCTGCATCTTTTTTGTTTTGTTTGCATTTCTATGCTTTGTAACTTTTTGGTGAGGATTGGTATGGCTGTGGGGAGGAGGAGGCCATACGTAGAACTTGGGGGTATATTTAAATCATTTTAAATATGCCCCTGAGTTCTACACTGCAGGCTGCAACAATTTGTAATCACTAATCAAATTCTATCAAGGGCCAGTTCACACTTGGTGTGCTTTTGGTGGAGGGCGTTTCTGCTCTTTGCTGATAGCCGGTATTCAGCAAAGCACTGTGGTAAATCCTTGCAGTGCCTGAGGTGTGCATATGTCGCACAGGTGCACTGCGTGCAACATTTCGGTGGCAGTTAGAATGCCATTCTCATTCTCTGGAATGAGATTCGAAAAACGCAATCGATGCAGCATAGAGCCACAATTGCTTGGTAAAAATGCAATCACACTCCATAGGCGATTGTGATTTGCCTTTTGAGATCCCAATGTTAAACCAGCCCTAAGGGGGACCAACTGGGTCCGAATTATTTATCAGGTGGTCGTTGTGTTTCCAGACTTTACACTTGAGGGTGTAAGGGTGGTACCCATGATTACCACCTATCCCTCTTATCCCTCTTCAAAACTGCCATCCCCTATACCTCTCTCACTTCCTTTCTCCAACCTGCCCTAAGAGTCTACCTTGCCATGGTGGGCCGGCTTACAATCCTATTGGCCAAAATGTGATTTACTTTTAGCCAATTGGATTAGCCAAAGTACTCTGCCAAAAAAGAATATAATAAACCATCTGAGAGGGAGATCAACTAATTAGAGCCCATTGTATTAGGCACGTTACAATTAAAAAAAAGGTATCGTGCCCATTTTGCCAATAGCAACAGCACGGCGATGAACATGTAAATTGCATTGCCTGGTTTTTGCTAGTGCAATTGGTATTTTCAATAATTACGATTGTCGGCCTGCATCTTTTTTGTTTTGTTTGCGCTTCTATGCTTTGTAACTTTTTGGTGAGGATTGGTATGGCTGTGGGGAGGAGGAGGCCATACGTAGAACTTGGGGGTATATTTAAATCATTTTAAATATGCCCCTGAGTTCTACACTACAGGCTGCAACAATTTGTAATCACCAATCAAATTCTCTTAAGGGCCAGTTCACACTTGGTGTGCTTTTGGTGGGGAGCATTTCTGCTCTTTGCTGATAGCCGGTATTCAGCAAAGCAATGTGGTAAATCCTTGCAGTGCCTGCGGTGTGCATATGTCGCAAAGGTGCACTGCGTGCAACATTTCGGTGGCAGTTAGAATGCCATTCTCATTCTCTGGAATAAGACTCGAAAAACGCAATCACTGCAACATGGAGCCACAATTGCTTGGTAAAAACGCAATCACACTCCATAAGCGATTGTGATTTTCCTTTTGCGATCCCAATGTTGAACCAGGCATAAGGGGGACCAACTGGGTCCCAATTATTTATCAGGTGGTTGTCATGGGTTCCAGACTTTACACTTGAGGGTGTAAGAGTGGTACCCATGATGACCACCTATCCCCCTTATCCCCCTTCAAAACTGCCATCCCCTATGCCTAACTCACTCCCTTCCCCCAACCTGCCCTAAGAGAATACCTTGCCATGGTGGGCCGGCTTAC
This sequence comes from Hyperolius riggenbachi, assembly GCF_040937935.1. Lineage (NCBI taxonomy): Eukaryota > Metazoa > Chordata > Amphibia > Anura > Hyperoliidae > Hyperolius > Hyperolius riggenbachi. The sequence continues at coordinate 73,165,590 of NC_090657.1, forward strand.
AATCCTATTGGCCAAAATGTGATTTACTTTTAGCCAATTGGATTAGCCAAAGTACTCTGCCAAAAAAGAATATAATAAACCATCTGAGAGGGAGATCAACTAATTAGAGCCCTTTTGTATTAGGCACGTTACAATTAAAAAATGGTATCGTGCCCATTTTACCAATAGCAACAGCACGGCGATGAACATGTAAATTGCATTGCCTGGTTTTTGCTAGTGCAATTGGTATTTTCAATAATTACGATTGTCGGCCTGCATCTTTTTTGTTTTGTTTGCTTTGTAACTTTTTGGTGAGGGTTGGTATGGCTGTGGGGAGGAGGAGGCCATACGTAGAACTTGGGGGTATATTTAAATCATTTTAAATATGCCCCTGAGTTCTACACTGCAGGCTGCAACAATTTGTAATCACCAATCAAATTCTCTTAAGGGCCAGTTCACACTTGGTGTGCTTTTGGTGGGGAGCATTTCTGCTCTTTGCTGATAGCCGGTATTCAGCAAGGCAATGTGGTAAATCCTTGCAGTGCCTGCGGTGTGCATATGTCGCAAAGGTGCACTGCGTGCAACATTTCGGTGGCAGTTAGAATGCCATTCTCATTCTCTGGAATGAGACTCGAAAAACGCAATCACTGCAACATGGAGCCACAATTGCTTGGTAAAAACGCAATCACACTCCATAAGCGATTGTGATTTTCCTTTTGCGATCCCAATGTTGAACCAGGCATAAGGGGGACCAACTGGGTCCCAATTATTTATCAGGTGGTTGTCATGGGTTCCAGACTTTACACTTGAGGGTGTAAGAGTGGTACCCATGATGACCACCTATCCCCCTTATCCCCCTTCAAAACTGCCATCCCCTATGCCTCACTCACTCCCTTCCCCCAACCTGCCCTAAGAGTCTACCTTGCCATGGTGGGCCGGCTTACAATCCTATTGGCCAAAATGTGATTTACTTTTAGCCAATTGGATTAGCCAAAGTACTCTGCCAAAAAAGAATATAATAAACCATCTGAGAGGGAGATCAACTAATTAGAGCCCTTTTGTATTAGGCACGTTACAATTAAAAAATGGTATCGTGCCCATTTTACCAATAGCAACAGCACGGCGATGAACATGTAAATTGCATTGCCTGGTTTTTGCTAGTGCAATTGGTATTTTCAATAATTACGATTGTCGGCCTGCATCTTTTTTGTTTTGTTTGCTTTGTAACTTTTTGGTGAGGGTTGGTATGGCTGTGGGGAGGAGGAGGCCATACGTAGAACTTGGGGGTATATTTAAATCATTTTAAATATGCCCCAGAGTTCTACACTGCAGGCTGCAACAATTTGTAATCACCAATTAAATTCTCTCAAGGGCCAGTTCACACTTGGTGTGCTTTTGGTGGAGTGCGTATCTGCTCTTTGCTGATAGCCGGTATTCAGCAAAGCACTGTGGTAAATCCTTGCAGTGCCTGAGGTGTGCATATGTCGCACAGGTGCACTGCGTGCAACATTTCGGTGGCAGTTAGAATGCCATTCTCATTCTCTGGAATGCGATTCGAAAAACGCAATCAATGCAGCATGGAGCCACAATTGCTTGGTAAAAATGCAATCACACTCCATAGGCGATTGTGATTTGCCTTTTGAGATCCCAATGTTAAACCAGGCCTAAGGGGGACCAACTGGGTCCGAATTATTTATCAGGTGGTCGTTGTGTTTCCAGACTTTACACTTGAGGGTGTAAGATGGTACCCATGATTACCACCTATCCCTCTTATCCCTCTTCAAAACTGCCATCCCCTATACCTCTCTCACTTCCTTTCTCCAACCTGCCCTAAGAGTCTACCTTGCCATGGTGGGCCGGCTTACAATCCTATTGGCCAAAATGTGATCTACTTTTAGCCAATTGGATTAGCCAAAGTACTCTGCCAAAAAAGAATATAATAAACCATCTGAGAGGGAGATCAACTAATTAGAGCCCTTTTGTATTAGGCACGTTACAATAAAAAATGGTATCGTGCCCATTTTGCCAATAGCAACAGCACGGCGATGAACATGTAAATTGCATTGCCTGGTTTTTGCTAGTGCAATTGGTATTTTCAATAATTACGATTGTCGGCCTGCATCTTTTTTGTTTTGTTTGCATTTCTATGCTTTGTAACTTTTTGGTGAGGATTGGTATGGCTGTGGGGAGGAGGAGGCCATACGTAGAACTTGGGGGTATATTTAAATCATTTTAAATATGCCCCTGAGTTCTACACTGCAGGCTGCAACAATTTGTAATCACCAATCAAATTCTCTTAAGGGCCAGTTCACACTTGGTGTGCTTTTGGTGGGGAGCATTTCTGCTCTTTGCTGATAGCCGGTATTCAGCAAAGCAATGTGGTAAATCCTTGCAGTGCCTGCGGTGTGCATATGTCGCAAAGGTGCACTGCGTGCAACATTTCGGTGGCAGTTAGAATGCCATTCTCATTCTCTGGAATGAGACTCGAAAAACGCAATCACTGCAACATGGAGCCACAATTGCTTGGTAAAAACGCAATGACACTCCATAAGCGATTGTGATTTTCCTTTTGCGATCCCAATGTTGAACCAGGCATAAGGGGGACCAACTGGGTCCCAATTATTTATCAGGTGGTCGTTGTGTTTCCAGACTTTACACTTGAGGGTGTAAGAGTGGTACCCATGATGACCACCTATCCCTCTTATCCCTCTTCAAAACTGCCATCCCCTATACCTCTCTCACTTCCTTTCTCCAACCTGCCCTAAGAGTGTACTTTGCCATGGTGGGCCGGCTTACAATCCTATTGGCCAAAATGTGATTTACTTTTAGCCAATTGGATTAGCCAAAGTACTCTGCCAAAAAAGAATAAAGTAAAGTAATAAAAAAGAATTGGTATTTTCCAGAACTACGATTGCCGGCCTGCATCTTTTTTGTTTTGGTTGTGCTTCTATGCTTTGTAACTTTTTGGTGAGGATTGGTATGGCTGTGGGGAGGAGGAGGCCATAAGTAGAACTTGGGGGTATATTTCAATCATTTTAAATATGCCTCTGAGTTCTACACTGCAGGCTGCAACAATTTGTAATCACCAATCAAATTCTCTTAAGGGCCAGTTCACACTTGGTGTGCTTTTGATGGGGAGCATTTCTGCTCTTTGCTGATTGCCGGTATTCAGCAAAGCAATGTGGTAAATCCTTGCAGTGCCTGCGGTGTGCATATGTCGCAAAGGTGCACTGCGTGCAACATTTCGGTGGCAGTTAGAATGCCATTCTCATTCTCTGGAATGAGACTCGAAAAACGCAATCACTGCAACATGGAGCCACATTTGCTTGGTAAAAATGCAATCACACTCTATAGGCGATTGTGATTTGCCTTTTGCAATCCCAAGGTTGAACCAGGCCTAAGGGGGACCAACTGGATCCCAATTATTTATCAGGTGGTCGTCGTGTTTCCAAACTTTACACTTGAGGGTGTAAGAGTGGTACCCATGATGACCACCTATCCCTCTTATCCCTCTTCAAAACTGCCATCCCCTATACCTCTCTCACTTCCTTTCTCCAACCTGCCCTAAGAGTGTACTTTGCCATGGTGGGCCGGCTTAAAATCCTATTGGCCAAAATGTGATTTACTTTTAGCCAATTGGATTAGCCAAAGTACTCTGCCAAAAAAGAATAAAGTAAAGTAATAAAAAAGAATTGGTATTTTCCAGAACTACGATTGCCGGCCTGCATCTTTTTTGTTTTGGTTGTGCTTCTATGCTTTGTAACTTTTTGGTGAGGATTGGTATGGCTGTGGGGAGGAGGAGGCCATAAGTAGAACTTGGGGGTATATTTCAATCATTTTAAAGATGCCCCTGAGTTCTAGACTGTAGGTTACAACAATTTGTAATCACCAATCAAGTTCTCTCAAGGGCCAGTTCACACTTGGTATGCTTTTGGTGGGGAGCGTTTCTGCTCTTTGCTGATAGCCGGTATTCAGCAAAGCAATGTGGTAAATACTTGCAGTGCCTGCGGTGTGCATATGTCGCAAAGGTGCACTGCGTGCAACATTTCGGTGGCAGTTAGAATGCCATTCTCATTCTCTGGAATGAGACTCGAAAAACGCAATCACTGCAACATGGAGCCACATTTGCTTAGTAAAAATGCACTCTATAGGCGATTGTGATTTGCCTTTTGCGATCCCAATGTTGAACCAGGCCTAAGGGGGACCAACTGGGAACTGAAGTAAGAGTTATACGGAGGCTGCCATATTTATTTCCTTTTAATCAATACCAGTTGCCTTGCAGCCCTGTTGATCCTCTGCCTCTAATACTATTAGCCATAGCCCCTGAACAAGCATGCAGCAGATCAGGTGTTTCAGACTTTAAAGTCAGATCTGACAAGACTAGCTGCATGCTTGGTTCTGGTGTTATTCAGATACTACTGCAGAGAAATAGACCAGCAGGGCTTCCAGGCAACTGGTATTGATTAAAAGGAAATAAATATGTCAGCCTCCGTATACCTCTTACTTCAGTTCCCCTTTAAAGTGTCATTATCTCTGCTTTGTTTTTTTTAGCTTAAAAGACAGCGTGGTTTTATAATGGAAACTGGGACAGTATGATGCAATGTTATACAAAAAAAAAGGCTATATAACGGAAAATAAAAATACGGGACTCTTTTCTTCACTACTAATGTTGTAGTCATTATCCATAGTGCACATAATATTCATTATATCATAATTTTTTTTTCTCTTCAGATTTGCTTTAAACAGCTGAACTAAAAGAATATATTTTTACTGATACTATATTTCTTGCCCCAGCCACAATAATGAACAGGAAACAAGCATATCAGGAGTGGCGTAGCAATAGGGGGTGCAGAGGTAGAGACCACACCTGGGCCCTTGGGCCAGAGGGGCCTGCTAGGGTAACTCCTTCAGTCATCTTATTCACTTTCTATTGGTGCTATGCTGCTAATTAACACCTCTATATATGCATTGAATAGTAATAATCCCTAAAAAGCTATTGTCTTACTCTGATTACACCTCTCTGACACTGCAGCTCTCCATACTGATAGTGCTTGGGGCCCCTTGTAAAACTCGCAACCAGGGCCCCAAGCTCCTTAGTTAGGCCGCTACGTTCTAGCTTTTATAAGATGCTATGATAATGACCAGTCTCACCTCTCCTGTGTCCTTATCCCTCTGTGTGAGCAGCAGCTACTGCTGCACTGACTGTATAACAAACAATGATATATCAGGCGCGTTTGGAAAAGCCGTTATTTTTTTCTTCTATTAGTGTCTATAAAGCTGTCACATTGTGTAATGCAGACTATTATCAAACATTATGATCTCTTCTGATACGATACTCTGTTGCCAAATGACATGCCAGCAAAGATATAACATTAAAAGGGCCGGTCCAGAAGGACAGACTTAGTTTGTTTGTCATCATTAAAAAAAGGAACTGTAATGACATAGAGTAGCATGCAGTAAATTATTCAGGATACCCAGTTTTTCTCTAATTTTCCTGGTTTCAGCATCAGAAACACTTCCTGTATCTGTATACTGGCGTGTAGCTCCGCCCTCCCAGTGACGCTTAGCCTAGGCTGTTTATTATGCGGAATTCTTCCCCCAGCGCTTTCTGGTTGACCAGCTATGAATATTGTAAAAGAATAAACAAATTTGTCCGTTATGTTATTTTGGTTACAGTTTCTTTCTAAGGCCGGTTTTACACTTGAGGCGTGTGTTTGCAGTGTGATGCCCCACCCCCGCTGCATCGAACCACAACGCACAAAATCACAGGTGCTCCCCTCACCGCCCCTCACTCAGTGACATACTCCCTGCTGGACAGGAAGTATGTTAAAGGGACTCCAGGGGATCCCCATCGTATTCTCATTGTTGTGCGCCGCAACGCTGGTGCCAACCATTTAAAAGCTATGCATTATCCATTGCCTTACATTACTTCCACCGTAGCGAAAGTCCAGCGGTAACGCGCTGTTGGCTTTGTGGTGCCGGATTGTGCACTTCTGGCGTGATGCGGTAAGTGTGCTAAGCTCCATTGAATTGCATTGCAGTAAAAGACGGTAACACAACACTCACTTGCAGTGCAGGTGTGCCTCAAGGAAACCTGAAGGGTTAAAATGTGCCCTAAATAGGTACTTACCTTAGTAAAGGTAATTCACCGGATAATCCAGAGACTTCCCCCATCCCCTTCGCTTCCACTGATCCAGTGCAGGGAGCCCACAAATGTCTTTGACAAGGGCTTGCTGAAGAGTGCCCTACTACCCTCCAGTCTCTGAACGAGCTCAGCCACACTGCGCAGGTGCAGGATGCTGCAGGGGATCGGCAGAAACAGCCAAGCCGGAGTGACCACTGCGCAGGCACGAGGTGTTCAGCACCTGTGCAATGCAGCTGTGCTTGTTCATCAACGGGAGAGTGCCTGTGAACGTCCAGAGGGTCCCGGGGTCCAGTGGTGGTCTCAAGGAGGTTGTGGGAAGCCTCTGGAACCTGGCCATCTACCCATGTAAGTGTCTAACTTTTCCCTTTCTTACAGATACAGATTTGCTTTAAAGGGATAAAAAATTCAATATTTCTTACCTGGGGCTTCTACCGACCCCTTGCAGTCGGCCTGTACTGTAGGATGCTGCAATCCCCTGCTACGGCTCCGTTTCGATTTTGGCGACTGAGTCTGTGGCTGGCCACAGCACCTGCATGACCCTGGCTGTGCGTGTCCTCATTCGCGCTCCCGTCACTGGGATCTTCCTACGCAGGTGCAGTATGAGAAAATCTCTACTGCGCCTGCGCAGGACACTCCAGGCACCGGGAGCGAGTACGAGGGTGCACGCAGCCCAGGCTCAGTGGCCTTTTGTCGCCAAAAGCTAAACAGATCTGCGGCAGGGGACCAGAGCATCCTTGAGTACTATACTTCATTTTTTAGACTGACTTAAGTTTCCCTTTAAGAGCCCAAGGGAGTTATGTAGCTGCGAACATAATCGACTCCAGAAAAATCAACCTGCAGCAAACGACAGTAAAGGATATGAACGCTCCCACTCATCTTAATTACAGCGCGGTGGATTCCTAGCGTTAAACGTCAGGGACAGTTGCTGTACATCTGAACCAGCCCTAACTAACTTTATTGGAGTTCAGTAAATACTAAATTCAAGTGCATCCTTGAGACATCATTATATAGCAGCACATTGAGGTCACACAAAAAGCTTGCTTAGTTGTTGGCTCTTGTGACAAAGGACAGAATGCAAAAATCTTACAGCTATACCACAGATCTGATAGGACAATTATAGAAAGTAAAACAGTGTACAGGGCGCTCAACAAGAAATTGATAATAATAACATTAGCATCTGCGTAAAACACTTCACGTAATGAATACAAAAGAGTCCTCATAAGCTTCCCTCAATGCTGATGACCCTTGAGGTTTAAACTCTTCCCTAGGCAGCTCCTTCACCAATAGTACAAGTATACGCTCACCAGATAATATGGCTGTCCAATCTAGGATCAGCAACACATGCCTCTGGCCTTGCCAGTTCACAGATATGCCACATGTACTCCACCTCCGATCTTCATGGCTCCATGCATGTAACAACAAATAACAACACAATAGTGCAACACTCACTGTATGGCTTTTCCAAGCTACCACAACACCACCAGTGTTCCTTAGCAGAACTCAAGCACCCAGTGTTCCACCACCGAGCTAGAAACTTAAGCCTCTCACCAGAAATGCTGGCCGACCCAGCACAGATCAGCAGTCAGAGCTTGAAAGCGTGTAACGATCACTCCCTCCAATATAGGATTTCCTAAGCCTCAAACAGGCTGGATATAGTGTAACTCCGTTTTTATTAAAATATTTAAAAAAAAGTAGTGCACTTACAAATTTCCACTTTAAAATGTGCATATCAGATCAAATTATCCCGGGCTCATCTAGTTTCTGCTTCGCTCCTTTGGCTCCGCAGTGCACTACTTTTTTAAATATTTTAATAAAATCGGAGTTACACTATATCCAGCCTGTTTGAGGCTTAGGAAATCCTATATTGGAGGGAGTGATCGTTAAACCTCAAGGGTCATCAGTGTCACAGAGCCCCTGGTGGCCAGACCACAAATTGCCTTCCAATCGGTTTCAGTACACAGACCATGCAAGCTGTGGTCGCGATCACTGGGCAGAAATCGACAGAATTTTTGCAGCAGCCCGACCAGAAGGGAGCCAGTGAGGTACGGTAATTACAACTTACACATATTTCAGGGTATAACTGCCACAGTGGCGGACACAGCCAGCAGTGGGCCCCTGTGCAAAATTGTAATTGTGGTCCCCCTATGACCTGCGGCGCGCGTAGCGCGGCGCGGCAAAATATGGGCGTGGCTACAACCTGCGGCGCGCTAAGCGCGCCGCGGCAAAAAATAGTGGATAGAGCCGCGGCAAAAAATGGGCGTGGCAATGACCGGATGAGGGCGGAGCTAACTGTAACTTAAAGCGAACCCGGGGTGAGGGTTTATTTCCTTTTAAACAATACTAGTTGCCTGGCGGCCCTGCTGATCTATTTGGCTGCAGTAATAAACTGAATTACACCAGCAACAAGCATGCAGCTAATCTTCTCAGTTCTGACAATATTGTCAGAAACCCCTGACCTGCTGCATGCTTGTTCAGGGTCTATGGTTGAAAGAATAAGAGGCAGAGGACCAGCACGGCAGCCAGGCAACTGGTATTGCTTAAAAGGAGAGAAATATGTCAGCCTCAATATTATTCTCACCTCAGGTTCCCTTGAAAAGTGCAACGCAAAGACAGTGGGCCCAAGTTTTGGTGACCCTTTCCCCAGAAAATTCACATAATTGTGCAGGTTTTCTCAAGAAAATACACATATATGCCCAGAAAATACGTGCAATCATGTCGGCAGATATGCCCAGAAAATACGTGCAATCATGTCGGCAGATATGCCCAGAAAATACGTGCAATCATGTCGGCAGATATGCCCAGAAAATACGTGCAATCAAGTCGGCAGATATGCCCAGAAAATACATGCAATCAAGTCGGCAGATATGCCCAGAAAATACGTGCAAACAAGTCGGCAGATATGCCCAGAAAATACATGCAATCAAGTCGGCAGATATGCCCAGAAAATACGTGCAAACAAGTCGGCAGATATGCCCAGAAAATACGTGCAATCATGTCGGCAGATATGCCCAGAAAATACATGCAATCATGTGGCAGACCTGCCCAGAACATACACCTGCTAATATAAATAAAACAAAAACATTTACTCACCTGCAGCAGCAGACCTCCTGTCCCAGCCTCCATCCGGCGCGCAGCTCCCATGGGTGGTTGGGTGGATAGGTAGCCTAGTGGGTGGGTTAGTGGGTGGGTGAGTGAGTGAGTGGGTGAGTGAGTGAGTGAGTGAGTGAGTGAGTGGGTGAGTGAGTGGGTGGGTGGGTGGGTAGGTAGCCCGGTGGGTGGGTAGGTAGGTAGCCTGGTGGGTGGGTTGGTAACTAGCCCGGTAGGTAGCCGGGTGGGTGGTTAGGTAGGTAGCCTGGTGGGTGGGTAGGTAGGTAGCCTGGTGGGTGGGTTGGTAACTAGCCCGGTAGGTAGCCGGGTGGGTGGTTAGGTAGGTAGCCTGGTGGGTGGGTGGTTAGGTAGGTAGCCTGGTGGGTGGGTGGTTAGGTAGGTAGCCTGGTGGGTGGGTGGTTAGGTAGGTAGCCTGGTGGGTGGGTAGGTAGCCTGGTGGGTGGGTTGGTAACTAGCCCGGTAGGTAGCCGGGTGGGTGGTTAGGTAGGTAGCCTGGTGGGTGGGTTGGTAACTAGCCCGGTAGGTAGCCGGGTGGGTGGTTAGGTAGGTAGCCGGGTGGGTGGTTAGGTAGGTAGCCTGGTGGGTGGGTGGGTAGCCTGGTGGGTGGGTGGGTAGCCTGGTGGGTGGGTTGGTAACTAGCCCGGTAGGTAGCCGGGTGGGTGGTTAGGTAGGTAGCCGGGTGGGTAGGTAGGTAGGAAGCCTGGTGGGTGGGTAGCCGGGTGGGTGGGTAGGTAGGTAGCCGGGTGGGTAGGTAGGAAGCCTGGTGGGTGGGTAGGTAGCCTGGTGGGTGGGTGGGTAGGTAGGTAGGTAGCCTGGTGGGTGGGTAGGTAGCCTGGTGGGTGGGTTGGTAACTAGCCCGGTAGGTAGCCGGGTGGGTGGTTAGGTAGGTAGCCGGGTGGGTGGTTAGGTAGGTAGCCGGGTGGGTAGGTAGGTAGGTAGCCGGGTGGGTAGGTAGCCGGGTGGGTAGGTAGCCGGGTGGGTGGTTAGGTAGGAAGCCTGGTGGGTGGGTAGGTAGCCGGGTGGGTGGTTAGGTAGTTAGGTGGGTGGTTAGGTAGGAAGCCTGGTGGGTGGGTAGGTAGCCGGGTGGGTAGGTAGGTAGGAAGCCTGGTGGGTGGTTAGGTAGTCGGGTGGGTAGGTAGGAAGCCTGGTGGGTGGGTAGATAGGTAGCCGGGTGGGTAGGTGGTTAGGTAGCCGGGTGGGTAGCTATCCGGGTGGGGGGCCCGACTCCTATCCTCCCTCCCTCCCTCCCTTCCTTCCTCACCTCGGGGGCCCCCTCCCGATATGCGCGGCGGGAGAGCGAGCGGCAAATGCAGGAAGTCTTCAGGGCTCTCCAGGCATCCGCTAGAGGCCCAGCCACTGAGTCTCCAATATGTCTCCAACTGGAGACATATTGGAGACTAAGCGGCTGGGCCTCTAGCGGATGCCTGGAGAGCCCTGAAGACTTCCTGCATTTGCCGCTCGCTCGCTCGCTCTCCCGCCGCGCATATCGGGAGGGGGGCCCCCCGAGGTGAGGGAGGGAGGGAGGATAGGAATCGGGGGGCCCCCCGGGGAATAAAATAATTAAAAAAAAATAAAAAAAAAATACTTAATGGGCCCCTGAAGAAAACGGAACTTCAGGGGCCCTCGTGCGGCGGCACGGCCTGCACGGCCGTATGTCCGCCACTGAACTGCCACCACTTCTGCTTTCCTGGGCCAGAAGCACCCACTGACTAGCTATTTCTAGACCTGCAAATAAAACACACTCTATTCTGTCTAGCTAGCAACGAAAGTAGCGTCTCCTCAGAAGTCTGGGTTCAGTTTCTGTGTATAGCTGAATAATAGGGTAGCTGAATAAACAAAGGACGTTTGAACGTCCTTTAATAAAATATGCAATATAAATAATTAATATATACAGAAAATTATTAAAATCAACAATTATTGAGACATGAGATAACACAGTATGAAAATAAAAGGGAGAAAAACACGGATACTTAAAGTTCATGGAGAGATGTCCTTTTGTGGGAAAATCATAAAGTCCTTGGTTTCAATTTCAGCAAAGTTCTTTAGTTTCAGCTCAGAGCAAAGTCCAAACAGGATGGCCGCTAACCATGTATCCTCTGGCTAGCAGCAGACAAGATGGAATTTGGAGGACTGAAGTCCGCCTGCTGGCACCGTGCTTTTGATGAAGCTGGCTCGGGGGTGTGGCAATGCCCGTCCTCTCTGAATTACCAACCAATGACAGTTCATTCTCTCTGAGAGAGATTTGAGGTTTAAACTTATAAAATGCCGTAACTCGTGGACGATACATGTCATATTTAGGTGGATAGCAGATTCCTAATTGTCAGAAAATACTGATTAATATGACATCAGACATGACTAAGGCAGCGGGTCAGGTTCCTGAGAAGATTCATACCGCAATAACTGGACGAGATGTTGCCATGAATGTTATATCAGCGCGTTGGGCAGACTTTAACGAATAAGACTATAGCTGTGCGATATACGGTCTCCATATAATAGGTAAGAAACCATACATCACATGCATTCATATCTGTCACTATCGGTGCCGCCCCGGCTGGCTTTCTCGGGGCCCCCCTGGGAAGCCAGCTTCCTGGCTCTTTTCATGGAGCCATTTGGCTGTGGGGGGAATGAGCTGGTCCCTGCAGGGAATCTGGCCACGTGCGACATTCCTGAGGGGTGAGGGGAATGCTTTGCTCACAGGGGGACAGATCTCTGGTTTAAAAAAAACAACAACACACACAAGCAATAGAACACAGCAGTACATGCATCCAGCTACATTTGAAATTGGTCAGCAGGTGCTCGTCAGCCAATCAGGATGCACTGTCATACACCCTTTACCTGCCATATCATATCTAGCAGCCATTAGCATTCAGGTGGGAGGCTTCAGTTGGACGCCATCGCAAGATTGCGTCGCTAGCAGGACCGCCCCGTGCAGGCATCCCTCCCACAGGGGTCCCTCCCTAACCGCTCACCTGTCCGCCATGTCCTAGACCTCTCACACCCAGGCTCTGGACCTCTCACATCCAGAAAACCCACCAACACTGCCTCCATACTGAATGCTAAATTCAACACACACAAGCAATAGAACACAGCAGTACATGCATCCAGCTACATTTGAAATTGGTCAGCAGGTGCTCGTCAGCCAATCAGGATGCACTGTCATACACCCTTTACCTGCCATACCATATCTAGCAGCCATTAGCATTCAGGTGGGAGGCTTCAGTTGGACGCCATCGCAAGATTGCGTCGCTAGCAGGACCGCCCCGTGCAGGCATCCCTCCCACAGGGGTCCCTCCCTAACTGCTCACCTGTCCACCATGTCCTGAAACAGCTCTAGGACATGGTGGACAGGTGAGCAGTTAGGGAGGGACCCCTGTGGGAGGGATGCCTGCACGGGGCGGTCCTGCTAGTGACGCAATCTTGCGATGGCGTCCAACTGAAGCCTCCCACCTGAATGCTAATGGCTGCTAGATATGGTATGGCAGGTAAAGGGTGTATGACAGTGCATCCTCATTGGCTGACGAGCACCTGCTGACCAATTTCAAATGTAGCTGGATGCATGTACTGCTGTGTTCTATTGCTTGTGTGTGTTGAATTTAGCATTCAGTATGGAGGCAGTGTTGGTGGGTTTTCTGGATGTGAGAGGTCCAGAGCCTGGGTGTGAGAGGTCCAGGCCCACCTGCACTCCCCTCCAGGAATCACGTGTTGGCCTTGGGACCCCGGCCAGTGAGAGAGGTCCGGGGCCCCTGGCCATCGTGTGAACCAATCGTGTGTTTTTAAACGTCTTCTTTCAGCTCTAGGACATGGCGGACAGGTGAGCGGTTAGGGAGGGACCCCTGTGGGAGGGATGCCTGCACGGGGCGGTCCTGCTAGCGACGCAATCTTGCGATGGCGTCCAACTGAAGCCTCCCACCTGAATGCTAATGGCTGCTAGATATGATATGGCAGGTAAAGGGTGTATGACAGTGCATCCTGATTGGCTGACGAGCACCTGCTGACCAATTTCAAATGTAGCTGGATGCATGTACTGCTGTGTTCTATTGCTTGTGTGTGTTGAATTTAGCATTCAGTATGGAGGCAGTGTTGGTGGGTTTTCTGGATGTGAGAGGTCCAGAGCCTGGGTGTGAGAGGTCCAGGCCCACCTGCACTCCCCTCCAGGTATCACGTGTTGGCCTTGGGGCCCCGGCCAATGAGAGAGGTCCGGGGCCCCTGGCCATTGTGTGAACCAATCGTGTTTTTAAAAAAAAAACACAAAGAAGTAATTTTCTGATCGCTTGCACGACTGGCAAATCTGACCAAGAATTTGGAAAAATCGTTCCTCCCGGCTTTTCCGTGACAGCTGGGAGAAAGAGAAACTCCAGGTTGCTACAGGTAGCCCCTACACAACCAATCCAGATCCTATTGATCTGAATCGCAATCGATGCAGAGAATCGATTGCGTTCGCATTTTCTTCACAGGCGGTTCTTTGACGCGTTTGCGGCCACGCAACCGTCCGTGACAATCAGCATTGAGGGAAGCTTATGAGGACTCTTTTGTATTAAATGCTAATCTGAAAGGACATTACGTGAAGTGTTTTACACAGATGCTGATGTTATTATCAGTTTCTTGTTGAGTGCCCTGTACACTATTTTATTATCTGACTTAAAGTGGTACACACACTATTTTAGCAGGTGTGATCCAAGCTATATGTATTAACTAACTGGGATATAGGCACAACCTCAAGGTGAAAAGTTTAGTGTAAACAGAAGTGAGATTAACCCTTTTAATTATAGAAAGTAAATAGTGAAAGATGGAATAGAAAAAAGGCATTTAATGTGGACTTGAATTCAGAACTTCTTCTCTGCTCTAAAAGATACCCAACAGGATAATAACCTTTAAAGAAAAACATGTCTTTGTTACAGCTGATACAAATCCTACAATAAATCTGCAGTGTGTCTACTTCCTGTTTTCATGGAAGCAGACATATTGTTAATATCCCGTGCTTTCAAATGAGCTTATCTACCGTGGCAGACGTGGGAGAGTTCAAATTACAACTTGTGATTGGACACAGATGAGATGTTTTCCTTCTTCCCTGTGCAAGAGTTCAGGTCCACTTTAAGGCCTTGTTCACATTATAAATCGCCAGCGCTATCGCAAGCGCTGGCGATTTATGGGGGGATTTTGAAAGCGCTTTTACAGGAGCTTTCAGAGCGATTTCGGCGGAGCGAATGTTTTTTTACTTCCTGACATCAGTGAATTCTTTAACCCAGAAATGAATAAATACAATGTATTTATTCTTAAAATCGCTTGTGAAATCGCTATACAAAGGGCTTTTTCAAAAGCTTTGCGATTTCCCTATACCTTCCATTGAGCCAAAATGCTCCGACAATGGTACAGGTAGTGCGTTAGCATTTATAAAAAAAATCCAAACGCTCAAATGTGAACATTCTCATAGGAAGTTATTGCACAAACGCTTTTAGAGCGATTTGCAAAATTGCCAGCGCTTAAAAAATTCAGCAAAAACTCATAGTGTGAACAAGCCCTAAGGCTACTTGCACACCAAGACGTTGCGTTAGGTGCTACGTTAAGGTCGCATAACGTGCACCTAACACAACGTACGGTGCTGCAAGAGCCGACGGTAGAGTGAGCCGCGTTAGGCGGCTCGATTCCTATAATGTCTCCCAGAGTGGCGCTGATTGGCCAGTGGGTCCACGTGATGCGGAGCGAGACACTCCGCATCACGTGGTCCCGCCGGCCAATCAGCGCCCGCCAGTGCAGTGAATATTAAGTAGCCATGTGCGCGGCTACTGTAGCTGGCTCTTCCCACCTCCTCTCCGCCCCCCACTGCGCATGTGCAAACAGTCTAACACGGCTATAGCCGCTCCAACGCCGTAGCATGCTGCACTTTGCGGAGAACGTGCAGCGTTACATGTAACGCAACGTGGGCTGTGTGAACAGCCCACTTGTGTTACATTGCTGTGCGTTGGGGGAGCGTTACAGGCGCACTAATGTGCGCCTGTAACGTCTTGGTGTGTAAGCAGCCTAAAGGAAAGTGCACAAAATGATCCAAGAGACTTGAGCGCAATCAAGCAGGCACACGGATAGGACCACGCATGCGCAGCAACCCCCAACAAAAAATGGTTGTAGATCTTTCTGAGGGGGGCAGTGGCACAATGGAGGGGACATGAAGGGAGCCGATACATTTAAAAGACTAAGGGGGGAGGCTGCAAGGGCTGCTGCCCTGAAAGTCATGAATAAATACAATGTGTTGGGTCTTATTTACACACTTGGTAAGTGTTTGGTCTTATTTACACAATTTTCTGTTCGTTGCCCTTAAAATAAACCTGAGATGATTTGTACTTACCTGGGGCTTCCTCCAGCCCCCTGTAGTCTATTAGTTCCCTCAATGTCCTCCCGGTCCGATCTGCTGTGCTGCTATGAAGTCTGTGATCCATCTGGGTTGCGGGTTACTGTGCATGCGCTGTTCTGGGCGCACACCACCTCGATCGTTCTCCCGTGACCGGGGGCGTTCTGCTCAGGCGCAGTTACAATCTTAATGAAGTTCCCATTTGCAGAACACTCCTGGGCACCACAGCATGATGGGGGCAAGGGTTTTAATATTGTACCCCCCTCCCCCGTGGGCTTGAGAATGGAAATTACGATGCGATAATTAGCCCCCAAGTATAGGTAGCCAGCTATAGGCGCCCCATAGTAGGTTATCCAGCCATAGGTGCCCCAGTAAAGGTTAGTTAGCCATAGGTGGCCCAGTATAGGTTAGCCAGCCATTGGTGACCCCAGTAAAGGTTAGCCAGCCATAGGTACCGCCAGTGTAGGGTTAGCCAGCCATAGGTGCCCCCAGTATAGGTTAGCCAACCGTAGGTGCTGCCGTAAAAGGTTAGCCAGCCATAGGTGCCGCCAGTGTAGGGTTAGCCAGCCATAGGTGCCCCTAGTAAAGGTTAGCCAGCCAAAGGTGCCCCCAGTATAGGTTAGCCAGCCATAGGTGCCCCCATGTAAAGGTTAGCCAGCCATAGGTGCCCCCAGTAATGGTTAGCCAGCCATAGGTGCCCCCAGTATAGGTTAGCCAGTCATAGGTGCCCACAGTATAGGTTAGTCAGCCATAGGTGCAGCCGTAAAAGGTTAGCCAGCCATAGGAACCCCCAGTATAGGTTAGCCAGCCAAAGGTATTGTTGCCAGTATAGCTTAGCCAGCCATAGCCGCCCCCATCGCTGACAGTGGCATAGCGGATCGGACTGGGAGGGCATTGACAGACTTAAGCAGGTTCCCCAAAGGTTTTCGGTCGAGGGCCGGGTCAACATACTTCAGACTGCTGGGGGGCCGGAATATACATAAAATGATGTAGAAGTCTTTGCGGGCCAGACAGTGAAGCATACCCAAGTAACAAACTGCAGTCCAATTGGACAGCAGTGTCACCGGATGTGGAATTTGATTGGATGTGAATGGGTGGCCAGCACTGCTATTCTATATGCAGACCACCAATATTTAAAGATGTAGCTGACCGCATCTATAAGTTATACATTTTGTGTTTGGGGGCCGGTAAAAAAAGCCTCAGGGGGCCATATTCGGCCCGCGGGCCTTAGTTTGAGGACCACTGGACTAAAGGGAAGCCTCAGGGAAGTAAGCATCTCTTTGTCCCGTTCATCTCAGGTTTACTTTAACATTGTTCACTTTGCCTATCCCATATCCATATTTAGGACAGATCAATCAATACATTTTTCTTACAGTTTTATTTTTTTCCTTATAATATTTACAATACATTTTTATTCTCATGAATCCATTATTTATTTCTCTTTATTCCCAGCAGCATATCAGTAGTGGAAGTCATCAGTTTGAGCCTCCTGTTTAGAAGGGATGCTGCCTCCCTGGATGTGATTAGAAGGTGGGTTATCATTCTCCTTTTTTATTAAAATCGACCAATATTGCCTCCAGCTTTCTAACATCCCGGTAATATATGGATGTTTTTGTGATTTCTTTGATCTCAGTCTAGATTATCAGTATTGTTTCTAGCATTGAGTGCATTTTTATTGTTTACCACAAGATGGCAGCATTTAGCAATATTAAGTATTGTTAGTTTTGATGGCAGTGAAATGCTAAATTCTGAATACTCACCTGAAGACACAGGAAGATGGATCACAATGAGAACACCAGACTAAGAGCATTCCCCCACCCATCGTCCTGCCCGTGGGAACATGCAATGTCACGTTATGGCACACGTCGGGCGCAAAGGAGAGTTCAAACCATCGCCGCACTTTCTGCGGGAGTCATCCGGGATCTTAACAATCTGTTCCGCCATGACAGTCATAATCGATGCGTGCTACAAAACATTGTTCCTCTAATAGCACGCTCATACTCACATCGCGAGATCATGGAAACAATCGCTTGTTGCTCATAAAATCGCTGGTGGCTGGAAGAATAACCTACAAAATCACGACGTGGGTACGAGCCTTGAAGGAAAACTGTAACGAGAGGGACATGGAGGCGGACATATTTATTTCCTTTTAAACAATACCAGGTGCCTGGCAGCCCTGCTGGTCTGTTTGGCTGCAGTAGTGTCTGAATCACACCAGAAACAAGCATGCAGCTAATCTTGTCAAATCTGACAATATTATTTTAAAGGATTGCGGTGATGCCGCCGCGCAGTCTGGCGGGGGGGCGGCTCTCTCCGCGTTCAGACCGGCGGTTTCCGCACAGCAGCATGCGTCTGGTTTGTCTGAGCCTTCTAGTGCACACAGATGGAGAGCTACGCGCGCGCTGGGAGGCAGGACCTTTATGCCAGGAGGAGAGGGATCAGCTGATCAGGTTGGTCAGCTGATCCCAGCGCAGACTGTCATTGGCTGGGTAGCGCTGAGGAGCGCGGCACTATATATATAGATCTCGCTGGTCAGTCTCAGGTTGTCTGCCGTTGCGAATACATACGTGTGAGCACTCAGAACATAGTCAGATCTCACAGTGTGTTAGAACCAGGTGGACCTGGGAATTCACACTTAGCCAGATTACGCTTGTGTCATTACTGTGTTATACTTTAGACCAGTTCCAGAGTGTTGTGACCAAGGACCTCACACCCAAGCTTAGGAATACTGTGTCATTGCTGTGTTATACTTTAGACCAGTTACAGGGTTTTGTGACCAAGGACCTCACACCCAAGCTTAGGAATACTGTGTCATTGCTGTGTTATACTTTAGACCAGTTCCAGGGTGTTGTGACCAAGGACCTCACACCCAAGCTTAGGAATACTGTGTCATTGCTGTGTTATACTTTAGACTAGTTCCAGGGTTTTGTGACCAAGGACCTCACACCCAAGCTTAGGAATACTGTGTCATTGCTGTGTTATACTTTAGACCAGTTCCAGGGTGTTGTGACCAAGGACCTCACACCCAAGCTTAGGAATACTGTGTCATTGCTGTTTTATACTTTAGACTAGTTCCTGGGTGTTGAGACCACGGACCTCACACTCTAGACTAGGCCTCTGCTTTATCTGTTATGACCAATTGCTCTCTCGACCTCTCTCCTGCTTTCTGATTCGGTACCTATGCATATCTGCCTACCTGTTGCCATACCCTGCCTGTACCTGGTTACCGAATCAGCCTTCTGTCTCTGTACCTTATCTGCTCGTGTGTTGCCAACCTAGCCTGGCCGACCCTTCTGGCTGTCACTCATGCCTTGAGTGTTCAGTCTGTCTGTACTACCTGTGACACTATCCCGCCAAGTGTCAGGTAGCTGCAGAGACCTCCTGTTCCTCAGATAGGCCTCACGGCAGTCCAGTCAGGGGCTCTATCCCTTAGGATTCCTTTGGCTGCAGTATAGTCTGATTCCCAGTATTGCAGGGAATCACTGGCTCGCAGGTTATCTCTATCCCCTTTCCTAGGAGATAGTTCACACACAGCCAGGGGCCTCCTGCTCCTCAGGTGGTCCATGCTCATTGTTATCTGCATCTCCCGCCCCACGGGAGGCAGCCTACTGTTGCACCAAAACACTTACAATTTATCAGGTGTCCAGAGGTTAGTCATACTTGTATTATTGGTGATTCTGCAGATCATCAATAACCGGGTATATATCTGTATTGTTGGTGATACTGCAGATCACCAATAATCAAATTCTCTCTGTGTGCTGACACCAATCGTTACAGAACGGCAGACCCAAAAAACAAAATGGATGCACTCCACAGCCATCTTGATGCACTCACCACCTCGGTGGAGAATTTCATCAGAGTGCTGGACGGTCATCAGACCCAGATCACTGCCTTGTCTGGGTCCATACAAGTCCTTCAGACGGCTGTGAATTCAGTGCGATCCCCTCCAGTTACAGACTTACGTATGTCTGTACCCGAAAGGTTTTCTGGTCATAGATCTGACTTTCAGAATTTTAAAAATCGAGTAATGTCATATTTTGAGTTGAGACCCAACTTGTCAGGAACTGACACACAGAGAATTACATTTATTAAGACCCTGCTGTCAGGGGATTCTCAAACATGGGCATATAGCCTTCAGACAGGGAATGAGGCTTTGACGTCAGTCGAGGAATTTTTTAAGGCCATGGCCATAATTTATGATTATCCGGACATTGCCTCCACTGCTGAGCGGAAGCTCAAAACTTTGCGTCAAGGCAAGGATCCGGTAGAAGTCTACGCAGCTGAGTTCAGGAAGTGGTCTGTGTCAGCTAGGTGGGGGACATTTGCATTGTTAGACTGTTTTTTATCAGGGTTGTCAGACGCAGTCTCAGATTTGATGTTGGGACACCCTGAACCTAAGTCTATCGATGAGGCAATCGCCTTAGCAGTACGGGTTGATCAGCGTTTACGCTATCAGAAACAGACCCGGGGTAAGAACACTGTGAGATATGTCTCCTACGCCTCTCCTCCACCTGTGTCACCTCCACCAGAGCCAATGCAAATTGGGCAGTCAAAATTGACACGGGTGGAAAAGAATCGCAGGAAAACAGAACAGCTCTGTTTATACTGTGCAGAGGAGGGTCATAAGGTACAGAATTGTCCCAAGAAGTCGGGAAACGCTGCCGCCTAGGTGTAGTCAGATGTAATACCCTAGGCGCGCAGTCTTTACCTCTAAACGATAATCGCTTGCTCCTTCCCTGTTCTGTCACATGGGAAGGTCAGACTGTTTCCACTGAAGCTTTCTTAGACTCTGGCTCAGCGGCCAACTTTATGGATTACGAGTTTGCAAAAAAGTTGGGGATTCCCATACTTCCATTGGACCTGTAGGTTTTTGGTCACTGCAGTAGATGACTCTCCTATGCAAAGTAGACATCCCCTGTCTCGGACCCCTGAGTTGGGGTTCAGTGTTGGGGTACTACATAAAGAGAGTCTACAGTTTCTGGTCTTGCGTATGGCAACCTCCACCGTTATTCTTGGTATGCCATGGTTACAGCTTCACTCACCTCAGATAGACTGGGTTTCAGGTCAGCTAACAAGCTAGTCTACCCATTGTTATCATCACTGTTTAGCGAAAGTAACCGTGGGTAACACCAAGATTCAGGTTAAAGGTGTGCCAAGCCAATACGCAGAATTTGCAGACGTGTTTTGTTCCAAATCAGCTGATAAACTTCCCCCCCACCGTACCTTTGACTGTCCCATCGATTTAAGATCTGGTTGTATGCCTCCCAGAGGTCACCTCTATAATCTATCTGGGCCTGAGAAACTGGCAATGCAGGAGTATATCAAAGAAAATTTGGCTAAAGGGTTCATCCGCCCCTCTCGTTCACCAGCAGGGGCAGGATTCTTTTTTGAGAAAAAAGATGGAGGCCTTCGTCCTTGCATTGATTACCGAGGTTTAAACAAGATTACAGTGAAAAATCGTTATCCTCTGCCCTTGATTGACCATTTGTTCACTCAGGTTACTAACGCCAAGATTTTCTCGAAATTAGATTTGAGAGGTGCATACAACCTAGTTCGTATCAGGGATGGTGACGAATGGAAGACGGCCTTCAACACACCCGACGGACACTACGAGTACCTGGTGATGCCCTTCGGGTTGTGTAACGCCCCGGCCGTCTTCCAGGAGTTGATTAATGAGGTGTTCAGGGAGGTGTTGGGGAAGTTTGTCCTAGTATATCTGGACGATATTCTGATCTTTTCGTCTAATCTCTCGGAACACCGAAAGCATGTCAAGTTTGTCCTATGGAAGTTAAGACAGAATCTGCTTTACGCTAAACTTGAGAAATGTCTTTTCGAAGTGACCTCTGTTGCCTTCCTGGGGTAGATTATCTCTACGTCTGGCCTCTCTATGGATCCTGGTAAGGTTTCTGCTGTCTTGGAGTGGCCTCAGCCTGTGGGACTGAAGGCGCTCCAAAGGTTTTTGGGCTTTGCCAACTACTACAGGAGGTTTATAAAGGGGTACTCTACAGAAGTCTCGCCCCTCACCAGTCTCACCAAAAAGGGGGCTGATACTTACCACTGGTCAGCAGAGGCACATACTGCTTTTTCCACACTGAAAAAACTGTTCTATTCTGCACCCATATTGAGACATGTGGATGTCACCTTCCCCTTCATCGTGGAGGTGGATGCTTCAGAGGTAGGGGTGGGGGCTGTATTGTCTCAGCGTTCGGGTTTACAGGGTAAACTCCACCCATGCGCCTACTTCTCTCGTAGGTTTTCACCCACAGAGAAAAACTACGATATAGGCAACCGGGAGCTTTTGGCTATCAAGTTAGCCTTTGAGGAATGGCGACATTGGCAAGAAGGTGCAGAACACACTATCACAGTTTATACAGATCATAAAAATTTGGAGTACATAGAGGGTGCCAAGAGACTTAGCCCCCGTCAGGCCCGATGGTCTTTGTTCTTCTCGAGATTTAGATTTGTAATTACGTATACCCCTGGTAGTAAAAACGTCAAGGCCGACGCCTTGTCCAGGTGTTTCGAGCCCGAGACGGTACAGCCCTCAGCCCCTGAGACCATTCTACCTCAGAAGGTGGTTTTGGCAGCCACTGAGACCTGGAAAGATTGGACAGTCACTCTGATCCCTTACCAACAGGATGTTCCAGAGGGGAAGCCTGACGGGGTTATGTTTGTGCCACTACCTTTCCGTCTACAACTGTTACAGCTGTTCCATTCTCACAAAAATGCTGGTCATGCCACCAGAACTTAGGATTTGCTGGCCAGATGTGCTTGGTGGCCTACATTAGCAACAGACTGTAAGGAGTTTGTAAGAGAGTGTGCAGTGTGTGCTAGGAGTAAACCTTCTCGTCAGGCTCCTGTTGGTACTTTACAACCTTTACCAGTCCAGAGTGAATCTTGGACTCACTTGTCCATGGATTTTGTGGGAGAACTCCCCAGGTCTGAGGGCAAGACGGTCATTTGGGTGGTAGTAGACAGATTCAGTAAGATGGCTCACTTTTTCTCCTTGAAAGGACTCCCCTCAGCCCAGGAATTGGCCGATCTCTTCATCCAGCACATTTTCCGGCTGCATGGCATTCCGGAAAATGTAGTGTCAGATCGGGGAGTCCAATTTGTATCTAAGTTTTGGAGAGCTTTTTGCCATCAGCTGGACATGGATCTTGCATTCTCATCAGGCTACCACCCACAGACCAATGGCCAGACCGAGAGAGTTAACCAGTCCCTGGAATAATTTCTTAGATGTTATGTTGCAGATGCGCAATCCGATTGGGTAAAATTTTTGCCGTTTGCAGAATTTGCACACAACAACCTGAAGAGTTCCTCTTCAGGGTTTTCCCCATTTCAGATAGTGTCGGGAAGATCGCCCAAGTTTGCCCCATTGCCAGTGGCTTCTACACCATTCCCGGCCCTGGAGGACTGGCAGAGGGCTTTGAAGGAGATTTGGTGAATGGTTAAGAGAAACTTGGGGAAAGCCTTCCAGACCCAGAGAAAGCAGGTGGACAAAAGGCGGTCCGCAGAGTGGAAATTCTCTCCAGGGGACTTGATGTGGGTGTCCACTCGGCATTTGGCCTTGAAGCAACTGTCACCCAAACTGGGTCCTAGATTTATAGGACCTTTTCCAGTGACCAGAAAAATCAATAACGTCACTTATGCTATTGATCTCCCAGCCAGCATGCGAGGTGTGAGATCATTCCATGTGTCTCTGTTGAAGCCGGCAGTGCACGTGGATTCCTCCCCCCCCCCCTTGTGTTGGTTGATGACCAACCGGAATATGAGATTGAAAAGATTCTAGACTCTCGGTTAGTGCAGAATTCCGTGCAGTATCTGGTTCATTGGAAGGGATATGGTGTAGAGGAAAGAACTTGGGTGCCAGATTGTCGCATGCATGCGGAAGAATTAAAGAAAGAGTTTCATGACTCACATCCTGGGAAGCCTGGTGGGAAGTGTCCGGAGTCCACTCCTCGGGAGGGGGGGGGGGGGGGGGGGGTACTGTAAAGGATTGCGGAGATGCCGGCTGTCTACGCGTTCAGACCGGCGGTTTCCGCACAGCAGCATGCGTCTGGTTTGTCTGAGCCTTCTAGTGCACACAGATGGAGAGCTACGCGCGCGCGCTGAGAGGCAGGACCTTTATGCCAGGAGGAGAGGGATCAGCTGATCAGGTTTGTCAGCTGATCCCAGCGCAGACTGTCATTGGCTGAGTAGCGCTGGGTGGCACTGAGGAGCGCGGCACTATATATAAATCTCGCTGGTCAGTCTCAGGTTGTCTGCCGTTGCGAATACATACGTGTGAGCACTCAGACCATAGTCAGATCCCACAGTGTGTTAGAACCAGGTGGACCTGGGAATTCACACTTAGCCAGATTACGCTTGTGTCATTACTGTGTTATACTTTAGACCAGTTCCAGGGTGTTGTGACCAAGGACCTCACACCCAAGCTTAGGAATACTGTGTCATTGCTGTGTTATACTTTAGACCAGTTCCAGGGTGTTGTGACCAAGGACCTCACACCCAAGCTTAGGAATACTGTGTCATTGCTGTGTTATACTTTAGACTAGTTCCTGGGTGTTGAGACCACGGACCTCACACTCTAGACTAGGCCTCTGCTTTATCTGTTATGACCAATTGCTCTCTCGACCTCTCTCCTGCTTTCTGATTCGGTACCTATGCATATCTGCCTACCTGTTGCAAACTCTGCCTGTACCTGGTTACCGAATCAGCCTTCTGTCTCTGTACCTTATCTGTTTGTGTGTTGCCAACCTGGCCTGGCCGACCCTTCTGGCTGTCACTCATACCTTGAGTGTTCAGTCTGTCTGTACTACCTGTGACACTACCCCGCCAAGTGTCAGGTAGCTGCAGAGACCTCCTGTTCCTCAGAGAGGCCTCTCGGCAGTCCAGTCAGGGGCTCTATCCCTTAGGATTCCTTTGGCTGCAGTATAGTCTGATTCCCAGTATTGCAGGGAATCACTGGCTCGAAGGTTATCTCTATCCCCTTTCCTAGGAGATAGTTCACACACAGCCAGGGGCCTCCTGCTCCTCAGGTGGTCCATGCTCATTGTTATCTGCGTCTCCCGCCCCACGGAAGACAGCCTACTGTTGCACCAAAACACTTACAATTTATCAGGTGTCCAGAGGTTAGTCATACTTGTATTATTGGTGATTCTGCAGATCATCAATAATCGGATTCTTTCTGTGTGCTGACACCAATCGTTACAATTATCAGAAACACCTGATCTGCATATGATTGTTCAGGGTCTATGGCTACAAGTATTAGAGACAGAGAATCAGCAGGGCTGCCAGGCAACTGGTATTTTTTTTTAAAAAGTCAATAAATATGGCTGCCTCTATATCCCTCTCGTTACAGTTGTCCTTTAATTCATTCTGTCAATATGCTATACTGTATAATGTTAGTTTGTTAAAGTAAACCAGAGGTGAAAAATTGTTAATATATACTTAACGTTGGTGTTTGAGAGACTAATCAGACAGCTCCAGGCTACTTCTTTCATCCAGCCATCACTCCATCTTAGAGGGTTGTGTAGAGTCACTATATTAACCCCCCTGGCGGTTTGCAAAAAATCCGCCAGGGGGCAGCAAATCTTTTTTTTTAATTTTTTTTTTTTTTTCATGTAGCGAGACAAAGTCTCGCTACATGATAGCCGCTGCTCAGCGGCATCCCCCCAGCCCCTCCGATCGCCTCCGGCGATCGGAGATCAGGAGATCCCGTTCAAAGAACGGGATCTCCTGGAGGGCTTCCCCCGTCGCCATGGCGACGGGCGGGATGACGTCACCGACGTCAGAGGGGACTCCGATCTGCCCCATAGCGCTGCCTGGCACTGATTGGCCAGGCAGCGCACGGGGTCTGGGGGGGGGCGGCCGCGGCGAGAGGAATTGCGGCGGATCGGCGGGTAGCGGCGGCGATCAGATGCTACACGCAGCTAGCAAAGTGCTAGCTGCGTGTAGCAAAAAAAAATTATGCAAATCGGCCCAGCGGGGCCTGAGCGGTGCCTCCCGGCGGCATAGCCCGTGCTCAGCACGGGCTTACCGCCAGGGAGGTTAACACATCAGGTACACTTTTATGTTTGATGCTGTTATTGTGCATTCTGCTGATCTGTGTTTTATAGTTTGTTGTATTTCTTGCTGTTGTGAAGCTTACCAGTTAATTCCTAACACATTCAGCTGGCAAAAACAATTGCATGCCTTGGACATGAGTGATGCACATACCCCAGGCATCTGCACTCTGCAGACAAATGGGGCAGATCAGCTTGTGGTGGCACATGGGCACTGTAGGACCATGTTACTTGTTGTCTCCATGGGCCTCTCTACTGGACTTGGTGAGACTGGCTGGCTTGTTTATGGCATGGCACATGTGGTGCACTAGACATGCCCAGTGTTCTGCCCCTCTGTTGGAATTATAAAAAAAAACAGATACTCCACAGCCTGTCCTGTCCCCTGAGAAAAACTCAAAACAGAAAAAATACACCTTTATTTCAAATTCAGGGTCGTAACAATAGACCATGCAAGGGATGCCTCCGCAGGGGGCCCAGAAGCCACAGGGGGCCCGTGGGGGGAACAGTTTGAGTGTCTGACAGCTAAGGACATGGAGAGAAAAAACGTATTCTGCTCTCGCACCATTGTTATATTGACTGCATATGACACAGATAAGGACTCATACACTGTCCCTGCTCCTTAGGGTTCATAAAAAAACATCTGTCTCTAACTGCTGCAAAGTTCTGATGACTTCATGTACAACCTTACAAAGTAGTCACGTTTTGAAAAAAAGTTGAAGACTTTCCCTTTTCAGCAATCACTCCGAAAGGATTCCTAGATTCTTATCACACACAGGCTAATGACCTTATGGCTCTGATTACATTTACAACACAGTGGAGTGGAGATTGATGTCTGACTGTTGCTGCCTTTTTGAGAGCTTGTTGTCTCACATGGAGTCCAAGATCCTGTAATAACAGTATCAATCAGTGACATTTTGAATGTTTTGCCAAAGTTACAGTAAATACTATATCTTCTTATGTTCAGCATGCCATTGTTGTTCCTCCATATAGCATGTGCTCTCATGTAGTAAGATAATACGGCTGTGTGTGTATGTATGTAGTGGGAGCAGAGCTTCGACAAGGGACTTGTCGGCTGCAAGGGGCTGGAGGAAGCCCCGGGTAAGTAGATCTAGGGGTAGCATAGATTGCCTGACGTTTCCTTTAAGTCTAAGTGTTTTTATCAGCATGGGGAAAACACATTGGTCCTGTAGGAACAGCGGAGATGCCGCCGCATGGTCTAGTGACAGGGCGGCTATCTCCGCGGTCAAACCGGCGGTTTCCGCGCAGCGACACACGTCTGGCTTGGCTGGACCTTCTAGTTCACACAGATGGAGAGCTACGCCGCGCGCCAGGCGACAGGACAGTTATATCAGCAGAAGGGGAATCAGTTGATCAGGCCGATCAGCTGATCCCAGCTGGACTCTGGATTGGCTGAGTGGCTCGGGCGGAGCTGCACAACACTGCAAGTATATATAGATCTTGCTTGTCAGTTGCTGCTTGTCTGCCGTTGCGAATACTTACGTGTGACCACTCAGACCTCAGTCAGATCCTACAGTGTGTTAGAACCAGGTGGACCTGGGAATTCACACTTAGCCAGATTACGCTATTGTTATATGCTGTGTTATACTTTAGACCAGTTCCAGGGTGTTGTGACCAAGGACCTCACACCCAAGTTTAGGATTACTGTGTCATTACTGTGTTATACTTTAGACCAGTTCCAGGGTGTTGTGACCAAGGACCTCACACCCAAGCTTAGGATTACTGTGTCATTACTGTGTTATACTCTAGACCAGTTCCAGCAGTTCCAGGGTGTTGAGACCAAGGACCTCACACCCAAGCATAGGATACTGTGTTATTCTTTAGACTAATTCCTGGGTGTCTAGACCAAGGTCCTCACACCCCAGACTAGGATTGTGATTTATATCTGTTATGACCATTTGCTCGTGTTTTGCCGACCTGGCCTGGCCGACCCTTCTGGCTGTCACTCATCCCTTGAGCGTTCAGTCTGTCTGTACTACCCGTGACACTATTCCACCAAGTGTCAGTTAGCTGCAAGGACCTCTTGCTCATCCGAGAGTCCTTCCTGCAACACAGCCAGTGGCCTCTATCCCATTGGAGTCCCTTGGCTGCAGTACAGTCTGATTTCCAGTTTACCAAGGAATCACTGGCTGCCAGATTATCACTATCTCCTCTCTCTAGGAGATAGTCCCTGCACAGTCCAGGGCCACCTGCCCCTCAGGTGGTTCCTGGCCGAGCTGCCTGTATCTCCCGCCTCACGGGAGATAGCCTACAGTTACACTTAACACTTATACTTCATTAGGTGTCCAGAGGTTAGTCATACTTGTATTATTGGTGATTCTGCAGATCATCCATAATCAGGTATACATCTGTATTGTTGATGATTCTGCAGATCATCAATAATCAGATTCTCTCTATGTGCTGACACCAATCGTTACAGGTCCTCAGTTTTCCTGTGCAGAAAGCGAGGGGGGTGGGAGGGCCCCATCCAAAGCCTTGTACCTGCCGTATCTGTGACTTTTACGTCAACTTCATCTTAGGGTTATGACATCTGCACTTCACGAACTTGGTTGACAGCAGCCCCATTCTGTAGGACGTCACATCACTGACACAAGTATTGGCTTATCTTATCTCCTACCTTCATCAGTAAAGCAGCCTGCGCTCGCTTGCACACATGCCAAAATACTAATGTTTACCAGCTTCAGAGATCAGCTTACATAATGTGGTATTTATAAGGTGGGGACATTTCTTGGCAGCACCGAGTGTCAACATACCAGTTCTAGAGACAGTGCTGAAACACTGGCAGTGTAAATAGCTTCACTCGTAAACACCTTGCTTCACGAAAATAAACTCCAGGCTGGTGGAGTGTGCACCGCAGAGGGGAGGAGCTACTATCAGCTAATACTGGGTGACCAATAGCAAGATTTTCTATTCAGAAACTGTTACTGTTTTGCACTTTAGTTCTGTTGTCTTATAGTATTAAGTGTACTTATGATGAAGATATGGGGTTAACTCTAAATTGTCCCCAGATTATTCATGTAACTAATTATGACTCTTTACTCCCTTAAAGCAGAATATAACCCAGCATTTCATATTTGCTCTAAAACATTGTTTACAGCATATTATATGAAATCAGCATATTTTTTTTATTCGAAGGGTTACACACAGAGCTTGAAAGTTCAGTGCAGTGAAATGTGGACACATCCGAAGATTTAGATTATGTTATCTTGTGTTTACTTAAATGTATCAAGTGAGGAATGTGACACATTCTCTGACTGCGGAGAAGCAGCTCAACACAGAGACTCAAAGCATGTCTGCCTTTAATACATAATGAATAAAAACAGTTATTAATACAATGCAAAGTCAGCTCACAAAGCAAAAAAACTGTACTTTTGGAAACCTATAACTTCTAAATGAATAATAATACTTATGCACATATGCAAATATGATAACCGTATGGCATATAAAAAGTAGGAAAACATGTTTTTATTGAATATTATGTCAGGGTTTTAAATCACTTTAAAGAGATCTGAGGCCCCCAGCTGCATATTGTTCTTATTTTAATTACATATGACACACTTTATTGGCAATCTTTAAACTTAAAGGGTACCAGATGTGAAAATAGTAATAGAAACGGAGGGAGCAGGCATATAGTCTTACCTGTCCTGATGCCTGTCGCTCCCCCCATTCTCTTTTCTGCCCCCCGCATTATGCCTAAATGCCCCCCGGGACCCTCTTCCAGGTTGCCGGAGTCAGGCTTTACTGCTCAGATGCTGGCCAGGCTGTGCGCATCCTACAGCGCACGCCTGTGGCTGGGAGAGCTCTGCACATGCATATGACTTAATTCGCATGACGTAGTGACATCACTGTAGGACGCGTACAGCCCGTCCAGCACCTGCTCAGTAAAGCCCGACTCTGGCGACCCGGAAGAGGGATCTGGGGGACATTTAGGCATAATGTGGGGGGCAGAAAGGAGAACAGGCGAGCGACATGCAAAGGAAACCAGGAAAAAAATGATTGACTCGCATACATGCCCCTTTTCCAGTATAGCCCCCTCCAGAATAGCCAGATGTGCCCCCGGTACAAGTCAGCCCCCTCCCCATAGCTAAAGGTGCCCCAAGGATGATGCAGCAGTGTCTCAAGAAGCAACTAGATGGTGTCATAGATTTGAGATACAGCCATTGCTGCACAGGAAGCATCCCCGATCATTGCACTGCAAATAAATTGCTTGCACGCTCAACTCCACAAGCCAGGGGACATAGGTAGTCTTGAGCAATGCACTCTGCACACCATGT
Organism: Hyperolius riggenbachi; assembly: GCF_040937935.1. Taxonomy (NCBI): domain Eukaryota; kingdom Metazoa; phylum Chordata; class Amphibia; order Anura; family Hyperoliidae; genus Hyperolius; species Hyperolius riggenbachi. The sequence goes on from NC_090657.1 coordinate 73,195,521, forward strand.
TGCTGGGGATGGAGGGCATAGTGTGTATCCAGGCTGAAGTACTTCCTCACATGTGGTAGGAGCGTGCGAGTGCTGCTGTAGGCTTGGACTGCTAGGCTATAAACAAAATACATGGCAGCCGGTCAGCATAATGGTAGTAGCGGTGGGGGAGGGGCGCCTTTTCCCCACACAGCACCTCAAGCAGTTGCTTGTACTGCATTTTGGTAGAAGCACCCCTGTTCACAAGGGAAACATCACTGTTGCAAATTACAGATGCAGAAGAGTCTCAATCTTTCACTTGTAATATTAAAATACTTAACTCAGGAAGAAGTGAAGGCAAGACTAAATAAATAAAAAATAGACAAGGCACCTGGCCCGGATGGCATAAATCCTCGGGTCCTAAGGGAATTAAGTTCAGTTAGAGATAAACCCCTTTATCTTATCTTTTTTGTGAGTCTCTTTCAACTGGCAGAGTCCCAGTGGATTGGCGTACAGCCCACATTTTCCCATTATTTAAGAAGGGCAAACAATCAGATCCAGGAAATTATAGACCTGTAAGCGTATATAAGTTGTATGTAAACTATTTGAAGGGTTACTAAGAGATACTATGCAGGACTTCATAGTAGAAAATAATCTTATTTCTGAGCATCAGCATGGGTTTACTAAAGACAGGTCCTGTTTGACTAACATGCTCAGCTTTTATGAGGTAGTGAACGCTAATGTGGATATTGGGAATGCTGTAGTTGTGATATACTTGGACTTTGCTAAGGCCTTCGAACCTGTTCCCCACTGGTGCAAAAGTTGAGGATGCAAGGACTGGGGAAGAGTCTGTGTGCATGGATAGGGAACTGGCTAATGGACAGAAAACAAAGAGTTGTGGTCAATGGATCATACTCAAAATGGGAGACTGTTAGCAGTGGGGTCCCACAGGGATCTGTACTGGGTCCAGTGCTCTTCAATTTATTTATTAATGACCTAGTAGATGCAGTAGATCATCAACTCTCAGGAATATAGTGACATATTGCAACAGGATCTGGAAAGGATGGCTATATGGACACATAAATGGCAGATGAAATTCAATGTTGAAAAATGTAAAGTCATGCATTTTGGTCATACCAATGGCCTAGCACCATATAAAATAAATGGGATACAGTTGGGGACATCAAACTTGGAGAAGGACTTAGGAGTACTCATCGACAGCAAGTTACATAGTTATTTTGGTTGAAAAAAGACATACGTCCATCGAGTTCAACCAGAGAACAAAGTACAACATCAGCCTACTCCCTCACATGTCCCTGTTGATCCAGAGGAAGGCAAGGAAGTTAAATAATCGTATTCAATGCCAAGCCGCTGCAGCTAAAGCTAATAAAATTTTGGGATGCATTAAAAGGGAAATATAAACTTGAGATGCTAGCATAATATTGCCCCTATTTAACTCTCTAGTAAGGCCACATCTGGAATATGGAATTCAGTTCTGGGCACCACATTACAGGAAAGATATTGCAGTTTTAGAGCAGGTGCAGAGATGAGAAACAAAATTGATATGAGGGACGGAAGGTCTCACTTACCAAGAAAGGTTAGATAAACTGGGTTTATTTAGTCTAGAGAAAAGACGCCTTAGAGGGGATCTAATTAACATGTATAAATACATCAGAGTGCAATATAAAAGATTGGTGGATGAGCTTTTTGTCCCTAGGCCTTCTCAAAGGACTAGCGGACATGATCTGCGCATGGAGGAAAAACATTTAAGCCATTTATTTAGATAAGGGTTCCTTACAGTAAGAGTGATTAAGATGTGGAATGCATTGCCACAGAAAGTAGTTATGGCAAATTCTATATCTGCATTTAAAGGGGACTTAGATGCTTTCCTTTCGTTGAAAGACATCCATGGCTACAATTACTAGGTAATGCCCAGTGATGTTGATCCAGGGATATTATCTGATTGCCATTTGGAGTCAGGAAGGAATTTTTTTACCTTTTGGGGCTAATTGGACCATGCCTTGTAAGGGTTTTTCGCCTTCCTCTGGATAAATATGTGAGGGAGCAGGCTGGTGTTGTACTTTGTTCTCTGGTTGAACTCGTTGGACGTATGTCTTTTTTCAACCTAAACAACTATGTAACTAAAATCTCTAAAAACGTCTGTAAATGCTCATTAATGTTAAGGTCTGGGGATTGTGGTGGCCAGATGAGATGCTCAACTTCATTAGAATGTTCCCCGTGCCATTCTTTAACTATTCTAGCTGTATGGATTGGGGCATTATCATCTTGAAAGATGACATTCCCCTCCGGAAACCGTTCTTGAACCATAGGATGAACTTGGTCACCCAAAATTCCTAAATAGTCTCTGCTGTTAATTCTTCCATGAAGGTGTGAAGGATTGCGGAAAAGCCGCCGTGTGCTCTGACGGCGCGGCGGCTGGTTCCGCGTTCAGCCTGGCGGTTTCTGCGCGGCGACATGTGTCTGATGTGGTTCAGCCTTCCTGTGCACATAGGCTGAGGAATGCGCACGCCGAGAGGCAGAAGCTTTATGGGAAGCAGAAAGGGGTCAGCTGACTCTACTGGTCAACTGATCCCAGAACGAATGGCGGTTGGCTGAAGGGGACTGGGCGGCGCTGATCTGCGCTGCACTATGTAGCTGCTTGTCCTTCAGTCTCACGTTGTCTGCCGTTGCGAATGCTTATGTGTTGGCACACAGACCACAGTCAGATCCTACAGTGTGTTAAGAGCCAGGTGGACCTGGGGATTCACACTGAGCTAGATTACTCTTGTGGCTATGTTGTGCTTTAGACCAGTTCCAGGGTGTTGTGACTATGGACCTCACACCCAAGACTAGGACACTGTGTCAGTTCTATGTTATGCTTTAGACCAGTTCCAGGGTGTTGTGACTAGTGTTGGGCGAACACCTAGATGTTCGGGTTCGCGAACGTTCGCCGAACATCGCCGCGATGTTCGGGTGTTCGCGCCGAACTCCGAACATAATGGAAGTCAATGGGGACCCGAACTTTCGTGCTTTGTAAAGCTTCCTTACATGCTACATACCCCAAATTAGCAGGGTATGTGCACCTTGGGAGTGGGTACAAGAGGAAAAAAAATATTTGAAAAAGAGCTTATAGTTTTTGAGAAAATTGATTGTAAAGTTTCAAAGGAAAAACTGTCTTTTAAATGTGGAAAATGTCATGTTTCTTTGCACAGGTAACATGCTTTTTGTCGCCATGCAGTCATAAATGTAATACAGAGAAGAGGTTCCAGGAAAAGGGACCGGTAACGCTAACCCAGCAGCAGCAGCACATGTGATGGAACAGGAGCAGGCGCAGGAGGAGAAGGCCATGCTTTTTGAGACACAACAACCCAGGCCTTGCATGAGGACAAGAAGCGTGCGGATAGCATGCTTTTTAACGCCATGCAGTCATAAATGTAATAAAGATAAGAGGTTCAATAAACGGGGACCGGGCGTCAACGCTAACCCAGCAGCAGACGTGATGGAACAGGAGGAGGCGCAGGAGGAGAAGGCCACGCTTTCAGGTGCAACTCAGGCCTTGCATGAGGACAAAAAAATGTGTGCGCAAAGCAATGCAATGAGTAGTTTTCAGGACACAATGGGCTATTCGGAGGAGCTATTCCCACCCCCACAATCTTCTACCTGTGAAAGGTCAATGGAACAGCCACAAATGTTGTGCCCGGATTCACAACCTTTTTCTGTGGAAAATGCACCTCGCACTGAAATGCAAGGCGAGGCCGAGGATGAACATGACGTCAACAACTCAACATGACGCAAAATGGGGGCGGAACAGAAAGCTGCTTTCAATGTTTTGAAGGCCTTAATTGCCTCCGGTGGCCAGTTAGATGCATCATTCATCACACCCAAATCCCAGAGCAATGTGTGCAGGAATTTGAATCGCAGGAGGTGTACCGAGATCATCTGGACAAGTGACCAAGTGACAAGTGACCAAGTGACAAAGTGACCAGTGACAAAGTGACAAAATGACAAAGTGACAAAATGACAAAGTGACAAGTGACAAAGTGACAAAGTGACAAAATGACAAGTGACAAAATGACAAAGTGACCAGTGACAAAGTGACAACTGAGAGGTTGTTCTGGGGAGCTCCACTGCACTCAGTCGCATATGAGGAGAGGTCTCGTCGGGACTGCTGATCCTCCTCAGCTTGCTCAAAGCCTTGAGGGTTCCTGAAGATCCTCTGCTTGGAGTTCGCCGGGGTTCAGCTTGGTGTCGGGGTCGGCGGCGTCCTCCTCACTCCAACGTGGCAGATCTTCTGTTGAAGGAAAAAAAAAAAAACATTGTTAAAAGTCCAGTACCGCTTCTGAAGGACTCACCAAGAGATGCAGGAGATGCTTCATCGCTCGCTGGGTGATGTCCCTCCCTACGCGCTGGAATTCTACGCTGCACATGCTAGCACGCTTTTGCGCAGTGCCGAGGCGCATTCCAGCAGCTAGCTACCAAGCTTCTGTGGATCTGATTGGGCCACCATGTTAGATCTCTGCCAAGTCCTCCAAAATTTTGAGCAATCCACGTTGCGTGACTGAGCAGTGACAACTCTACAGTCAGCATTACAATACCACTGCTGTGTTTACTGAAGAAATCAATGTTGAAGATGGAAACCGCTGGCATGATGCAAGTGGGGGATTCTGAAGATGAAAACGATCAGCGTGATGATACCAACATCAGGCAACCTGCCTCAGGAAACGCTGGTCCCAGCTATGACAAAGAACAGGACGAGGAACAGCTGGAGTTGGAGCAGGAATTGGATGCCCCCACTGCCGAGGGACAGAGCGGTGCACGTTGGACTTCCACAATTTAGCGGGAATGGACAGCAGAAGAGGAAGAAAGTGATGCTGGTGGCGAATATGGTGCATCACAACAATCACAACGCTCACAAGAACATGAAGACAGAGGAGTCTGGCAGGACTCTCTGGCACACATGGCTCAATTCATGCTAGACTGCATTGAACGCGGCCCGCGCATTATTCACTATTCATTATTATTCATTATTCTGGAATCTGGACAACACCAATTACTGGGTTTATACCCAGTTTATACAAACACAATGTTAAAAAACTGATTGAAGAAAGTGTCAGACAGGTCAAAAATGGAACAATTCCAGCAGGCCCTTGAGGATGGAGACTTTAGAGAGGAGATTGACATCCTCCTCCTTCTCTAGCCAGTTGTACGCCGACAGACTGACTTCAGCAAACCCAGGAGGACCAGGAGGGCAGCAAAGAACACAAGCTGCTGCTAGTGCCGAAAAGGGAATGGTATTGGCAGTGTCCTTGGAGTGGGAACATTTTCTGACACCCATGCAGCAGCCCACAGAACAGCAATCGGGCAGTTCCACGTCCTCCAACACCAATCGCCTGGAGAAGATGGTCAAGGTCCAGGACTACATGTCAGATGGCGTAGCTGTGTTGAACAATCCATCTGCAGACAGACGGTGAGTGTGACAGGCAGCACAGAAGGACCATGGCAACTCACTCATAGTACCACAGTTTGATAGTGCTGCCCAAAAAATTATATGGATCCGTGGACCCGGGCACTGCGGGCAGTACTGGGAAGTGGGAACGCAGATTTTAGTACCTAAACACACGATACAACATGTTTTCCGGGGTCGGACTCTGAGGCACATACAGATGGTCCCGATCATCATACAACTCTTCTCCTGAGTCTGACCCACCCACCACCTCTGCCACCCCAACATCCCCAGACACAGACCCCTCATCGTCCTCAACATTAACTTGGGATGCTGGCCTGAGCCAGACCTCCTCCTCCACATCAGGCCCCATCATCTCCTCAATGGCAGCCCTCATTAATCGCTCTGGCGACGGACCGATGGACACAACGTTCTCCTCCGGGGAGGGCTGCTGCTGACCACTGGCTGCTGGGGTGGAGTTTATAGCTTGCGTGGGGCGTTGGCTGTTGCTGTTGTTGGGAGTGCTGCTCACAGCGGAGGTCTCTGAGGAACTCATGGTGAGCTCATATAGTGGTTGGCGGTGAGTGGAGTATTACTGATCCCAGCAATATACACACTGACTGGCAGAGTACGCAATGCTATATAGTCTGGCTGAGCGGTGTACACAGAGTGGCAGTAAACAGAATGCTATATAGTGTGGCTGAGCGAGCGGTGTACTACTATTCCCAGCAGACACAGAACAGTAAACAGAATGCTATATAGTGTGGCTGAGCGAGGTACACAGAGTGGCAGTAAACAGAATGCTATATAGTGTGGCTGAGCGAGCGGTGTACTACTATTCCCAGCAGACACAGAACAGTAAACAGAATGCTATATAGTGTGGCTGAGCGAGCGGTGTACTACTATTCCCAGCAGACACAGAACAGTAAACAGAATGCTATATAGTGTGGCTGAGCGAGGTACACAGAGTGGCAGTAAACAGAATGCTATATAGTGTGGCTGAGCGAGCGGTGTACTACTATTCCCAGCAGACACAGAACAGTAAACAGAATGCTATATAGTGTGGCTGAGCGAGCGGTGTACTACTATTCCCAGCAGACACAGAACAGTAAACAGAATGCTATATAGTGTGGCTGAGCGAGGTACACAGAGTGGCAGTAAACAGAATGCTATATAGTGTGGCTGAGCGAGCGGTGTACTACTATTCCCAGCAGGCACAAAACAGTAAACAGAATGCTATATAGTGTGGCTGAGCGAGGTACACAGAGTGGCAGTAAACAGAATGCTATATAGTGTGGCTGAGCGAGCGGTGTACTACTATTCCCAGCAGACACAGAACAGTAAACAGAATGCTATATAGTGTGGCTGAGCGAGGTACACAGAGTGGCAGTAAACAGAATGCTATATAGTGTGGCTGAGCGAGCGGTGTACTACTATTCCCAGCAGACACAGAACAGTAAACAGAATGCTATATAGTGTGGCTGAGCGAGGTACACAGAGTGGCAGTAAACAGAATGCTATATAGTGTGGCTGAGCGAGCGGTGTACTACTATTCCCAGCAGACACAGAACAGTAAACAGAATGCTATATAGTGTGGCTGAGCGAGCGGTGTACTACTATTCCCAGCAGACACAGAACAGTAAACAGAATGCTATATAGTGTGGCTGAGCGAGGTACACAGAGTGGCAGTAAACAGAATGCTATATAGTGTGGCTGAGCGAGCGGTGTACTACTATTCCCAGCAGACACAGAACAGTAAACAGAATGCTATATAGTGTGGCTGAGCGAGCGGTGTACTACTATTCCCAGCAGACACAGAACAGTAAACAGAATGCTATATAGTGTGGCTGAGCGAGGTACACAGAGTGGCAGTAAACAGAATGCTATATAGTGTGGCTGAGCGAGCGGTGTACTACTATTCCCAGCAGGCACAAAACAGTAAACAGAATGCTATATAGTGTGGCTGAGCGAGGTACACAGAGTGGCAGTAAACAGAATGCTATATAGTGTGGCTGAGCGAGCGGTGTACTACTATTCCCAGCAGACACAGAACAGTAAACAGAATGCTATATAGTGTGGCTGAGCGAGGTACACAGAGTGGCAGTAAACAGAATGCTATATAGTGTGGCTGAGCGAGCGGTGTACTACTATTCCCAGCAGACACAGAACAGTAAACAGAATGCTATATAGTGTGGCTGAGCGGTGTACCACTATTCCCAGCAGCGATACAGAGCACAATGCTATACAGTGGCGGGTGAGCGGTGTACCACTATTCCCAGCAGCGACACAGAGCACAATGCTATACAGTGGCGGGTGAGCGGTGTACCACTATTCCCAGCAGCAACACAGAGCACAATGCTATACAGTGGCGGGTGAGCGGTGTACCACTATTCCCAGAAGACAGAGTGGCAGTAAACAGAATGCTATATAGTGTGGCTGAGCGAGCGGTGTACTACTATTCCCAGCAGACACAGAACAGTAAACAGAATGCTATATAGTGTGGCTGAGCGAGGTACACAGTGGCAGTAAACACAATGCTGAGCGAGCGGTGTACTACTATTCCCAGCAGCGACACAATGACTGGGGGGACCCTGGCTAGCGTGGCTGGAGTGCGAACTACCCTGCCTGCCTACCCAAAGCTAAACCCACAGACAAATGGCGGAAATATGACGTGGTTCGGGTATTTATTTACCCGAACCACGTGACAGTTCGGCCAATCAGAGCGCGTTCGGGTCCGAACCACGTGACCCGTTCGGCCAATCACAGCGCTAGCCGAACGTTCGGGGAACGTTCGGCCATGCGCTCTTAGTTCGGCCATGCGGCCGAACGGTTTGGCCGAACACCATCAGGTGTTCGGCCGAACTCGAACATCACCCGAACAGGGTGATGTTCTGCAGAACCCGAACAGTGGCGAACACTGTTCGCCCAACACTAGTTGTGACTACGGACCTCACACCCAAGACTAGGATACTGTGTCAGTTCTATGTTATGCTTTACACCAGTTCCGGGGTGATGTGTCTACGGACCTCACACCCAAGACTAGCATACTGTGTCAGTTCTATGTTATGCTTTAGACCAGTTCCGGGGTGTTGTGACTACGGACCTCACACCCAAGACTAGGATACTGTGTCAGTTCTATGTTATGCTCTAGACTAGTTCTGGGGTGTTGTGATCACGGACCTCACACCCCAGAACTAGGGTAATTCGGTAGGCTAGTTCCAGGGTGTTGTGATCACGGACCTCACACCCAGAGCTAGGATTGTATTGTATGTGTATTTGCCTTAGCCCAGTTCCAGGGCATAGATAATAGGCCCTCACACCTAATTAGGGCCAGTCTGTTCATATTAGCAGCAGGGCTTCCTGCAACCCAGCCTGGGTCCCTCTCCTAGGGAGTCCTCAGGCTACAGGAATATTCCCCACAGTCAGGGGAGTATTCCTCAAGTCACTCAGGCCACCGGGGTCCCTGGTGGTCTATACTTTACAGTTGTACTGTTACACCAAACACTCACATTATACTGGTGTCCAGAGGTTAGACATTCCCGGATTATTGGTGATACTGCAGATCATCCATAATCTGGTGTATATCTGCATTGCGGGTGATTCTGCAGATCACCAGTAATCAGATTCTCTCTGCGTGTTGACACCCATCGATACAGAACGGCAGACCAAAACAATATGGACGCACTTGACAGTCGTCTGCTTGCATTCACCACCTCGGTGGAGAATTGCATCAGCGTGCTGGATAGTCATCAGACCCAGATCGATGCTTTGTCTGGGTCTATACAAGCCCTTCAGACGACTGTTAATGCAGTGCGGTCCCCTCTTGTTACCGATTTACGCATGCCGGTGCCCGAGAAGTTTTCTGGTCACAGATCTGACTTTCGAAACTTTAAAGATCGAGTGTTATCATACTTTGGGTTAAGACCTAATTCATCTGGTACTGTCGCACAGAGAATTATCTTTATTAAGACTCTGTTGACAGGGGATTCTCAGACCTGGGCATATGGTCTGCAACCAGGGGATAAGGCCCTGACCTCGGTGGAGGAATTTTTAAAGCTATGGCTATAATTTACGATGATCCGGATATTGCTTCGACCGCTGAGCGGAATCTCAAGACTCTGCGGCAGGGCAAGGATTCGGTAGAGATTTATGCAGCTGAGTTCAGGAAGTGGGCGGTGTCGGCTAGATGGGGCTCATTCGCACTGTTAGACTGCTTCTTGTCAGGATTATCAGATGCAGTTTCTAGTCTGATGTTAGGCTATCCTGAACCAAAGTCCATTGATGAGGCCATTACACTAGCAGTCAGAGTGGATCGTCGCTTACGATATCAGAGGCAGACTCGGGGCAGGAATAGTGTGATATATGTTTCCTATGCCTCGTCTCCACCTACGTCACCTCCTCCTGAACCCATGCAGATTGGTAGGTCAAAATTGTCTCGGGTCGAGCAGAGTCGCAGGAAAGCCGAGCAGCTCTGTTTGTACTGTGCAGAGGAGGGTCATAAAGGGCAGAACTGTCCCAAGAAGTCGGGAAACACTGCCGCCTAGGAGTAGTCAGAGGTAATACCCTAGGCGTGCAGAATTTATCTCTTCATGATGATCGGTTGCTTCTCCCATGTATAATTTCATGGGAAGGTCAGACAGTTTCTACTGAGGCCTTTCTTGACTCTGGCTCTGCGGCCAATTTTATCGACTACGAATTTGCCAGAAAATTGGGAATTCCTATTCTCCCATTAGATCATAAAGTGTTGGCTACTGCGGTGGATGACTCTCCTCTGCAGAGTAAATACCCTCTGTCTCAGACTCCAGAGTTGGGGGTCACCATAGGGGTTTTACATAGAGAGAGTCTGCAGTTTTTTGTGTTACGGATGGCAACTTCCACGGTTATCCTTGGCCTGCCGTGGTTACGACTTCACGCCCCTCAGATTAATTGGGCCTCTGGTCAGCTAACAAACTGGTCTACCCACTGCCATCATCATTGTTTGGCGAAGGTAACCATGGGTAACACCAGAATTCAGGTGTAAGGATTGCCAGAGCAGTATAAAGAATTTGCTGATGTATTTTGTCCTAAGGCAGCAGATAGACTACTTTCAAATCCTAATTATGGGTGCACAGGTGCTGAATAATATGGATGGAGAATTAATCGATAATAAATGGATCAATATTTTATTATAAAAGTCAAAATTACATGCATAATCCACATGCATTACCCTCAATCACACTGTATCCACACATGCATGGGAGTCATATGGTGTCCATTAAAAAATGTGTAAATTACATATATACTTAGAGACTCCGCAGGGTTTTTCTTTAAAAATACTAAAAGACTGAAAGAGTATCTCTAATCAATCCCACAGTTCCGTGGCTGTTATCAGCTTTCCCTGTATATGTTTATGTCCCAAACAAATTGTTGTCCACAAATATGCACTATATATACTGTTTGGTGGGTTTTGAAAAAAAAAAGGTTGATGTCACCTGACACTGTGGTATTCCTGATGCTTAGTTCGTTTTGAACTCCCGACCTGGGTAGCGGCGAGCTACGCTTTGATCTCTGTGGCTCCACATAGGTACTGGACGGTGTCACCGGCCGAGTTCTCCTATAGTCTCGTGGGAACTCGCCGGACTCTCCAGTCATACAACTCAGAGCGCTCCTGCGCGGTGACGTCACGTCTTTTCCCAGTGGTATGGAGCTGCGTATTGGTCCGCTCTATTTTGTGTTAAGCTCCGGGTTTTCACCTTGCTGTTTTGCGTTCCACGGCGCTTCCTGGATTGGATGCGTTCCACAGCGCTTCCTGGATTGCAAGAGTTGAAATAAACAGCAGATTTTTTAGCATCAACTTCAGATGTCAGTCAAACCTCCTAGTGCTCGGTACTTCAGCAGTCAATGGGGCGCCCCTACAGACTGACTTTGATTGACATGTTTCGACAATAACTATTGTCTTCCTCAGAATCAGTACTGATTCTGAGGAAGACAATAGTTATTGTCGAAACATGTCAATCAAAGTCAGTCTGTAGGGGCGCCCCATTGACTGCTGAAGTACCGAGCACTAGGAGGTTTGACTGACATCTGAAGTTGATGCTAAAAAATCTGCTGTTTATTTCAACTCTTGCAATCCAGGAAGCGCTGTGGAACGCATCCAATCCAGGAAGCGCCGTGGAACGCAAAACAGCAAGGTGAAAACCCGGAGCTTAACACAAAATAGAGCGGACCAATACGCAGCTCCATACCACTGGGAAAAGACGTGACGTCACCGCGCAGGAGCGCTCTGAGTTGTATGACTGGAGAGTCCGGCGAGTTCCCACGAGACTATAGGAGAACTCGGCCGGTGACACCGTCCAGTACCTACGTGGAGCCACAGAGATCAAAGCGTAGCTCGCCGCTACCCAGGTCGGGAGTTCAAAACGAACTAAGCATCAGGAATACCACAGTGTCAGGTGACATCAACCTTTTTTTTTTCAAAACCCACCAAACAGTATATATAGTGCATATTTGTGGACAACAATTTGTTTGGGACATAAACATATACAGGGAAAGCTGATAACAGCCACGGAACTGTGGGATTGATTAGAGATACTCTTTCAGTCTTTTAGTATTTTTAAAGAAAAACCCTGCGGAGTCTCTAAGTATATATGTAATTTACACATTTTTTAATGGACACCATATGACTCCCATGCATGTGTGGATACAGTGTGATTGAGGGTAATGCATGTGGATTATGCATGTAATTTTGACTTTTATAATAAAATATTGATCCATTTATTATCGATTAATTCTCCATCCATATTATTCAGCACCTGTGCACCCATAATTAGGATTTGAAAGTAGTCTATCTGCTGCCTTAGGACAAAATACATCAGCAAATTCTTTATACTGCTCTGGCAATCCTTACACCTGAATTCTGGTGTTACCCATGGTTACCTTCGCCAAACAATGATGATGGCAGTGGGTAGACCAGTTTGTTAGCTGACCAGAGGCCCAATTAATCTGAGGGGCGTGAAGTCGTAACCACGGCAGGCCAAGGATAACCGTGGAAGTTGCCATCCGTAACACAAAAAACTGCAGACTCTCTTTATGTAAAACCCCTATGGTGACCCCCAACTCTGGAGTCTGAGACAGAGGGTATTTACTCTGCAGAGGAGAGTCATCCACCGCAGTAGCCAACACTTTATGATCTAATGGGAGAATAGGAATTCCCAATTTTCTGGCAAATTCGTAGTCGATAAAATTGGCCGCAGAGCCAGAGTCAAGAAAGGCCTCAGTAGAAACTGTCTGACCTTCCCATGAAATTATACATGGGAGAAGCAACCGATCATCATGAAGAGATAAATTCTGCACGCCTAGGGTATTACCTCTGACTACTCCTAGGCGGCAGTGTTTCCCGACTTCTTGGGACAGTTCTGCCCTTTATGACCCTCCTCTGCACAGTACAAACAGAGCTGCTCGGCTTTCCTGCGACTCTGCTCGACCCGAGACAATTTTGACCTACCAATCTGCATGGGTTCAGGAGGAGGTGACGTAGGTGGAGACGAGGCATAGGAAACATATATCACACTATTCCTGCCCCGAGTCTGCCTCTGATATCGTAAGCGACGATCCACTCTGACTGCTAGTGTAATGGCCTCATCAATGGACTTTGGTTCAGGATAGCCTAACATCAGACTAGAAACTGCATCTGATAATCCTGACAAGAAGCAGTCTAACAGTGCGAATGAGCCCCATCTAGCCGACACCGCCCACTTCCTGAACTCAGCTGCATAAATCTCTACCGAATCCTTGCCCTGCCGCAGAGTCTTGAGATTCCGCTCAGCGGTCGAAGCAATATCCGGATCATCGTAAATTATAGCCATAGCTTTAAAAATTCCTCCACCGAGGTCAGGGCCTTATCCCCTGGTTGCAGACCATATGCCCAGGTCTGAGAATCCCCTGTCAACAGAGTCTTAATAAAGATAATTCTCTGTGCGACAGTACCAGATGAATTAGGTCTTAACCCAAAGTATGATAACACTCGATCTTTAAAGTTTCGAAAGTCAGATCTGTGACCAGAAAACTTCTCGGGCACCGGCATGCGTAAATCGGTAACAAGAGGGGACCGCACTGCATTAACAGTCGTCTGAAGGGCTTGTATAGACCCAGACAAAGCATCGATCTGGGTCTGATGACTATCCAGCACGCTGATGCAATTCTCCACCGAGGTGGTGAATGCAAGCAGACGACTGTCAAGTGCGTCCATATTGTTTTGGTCTGCCGTTCTGTATCGATGGGTGTCAACACGCAGAGAGAATCTGATTACTGGTGATCTGCAGAATCACCCGCAATGCAGATATACACCAGATTATGGATGATCTGCAGTATCACCAATAATCCGGGAATGTCTAACCTCTGGACACCAGTATAATGTGAGTGTTTGGTGTAACAGTACAACTGTAAAGTATAGACCACCAGGGACCCCGGTGGCCTGAGTGACTTGAGGAATACTCCCCTGACTGTGGGGAATATTCCTGTAGCCTGAGGACTCCCTAGGAGAGGGACCCAGGCTGGGTTGCAGGAAGCCCTGCTGCTAATATGAACAGACTGGCCCTAATTAGGTGTGAGGGCCTATTATCTATGCCCTGGAACTGGGCTAAGGCAAATACACATACAATACAATCCTAGCTCTGGGTGTGAGGTCCGTGATCACAACACCCTGGAACTAGCCTACCGAATTACCCTAGTTCTGGGGTGTGAGGTCCGTGATCACAACACCCCAGAACTAGTCTAGAGCATAACATAGAACTGACACAGTATCCTAGTCTTGGGTGTGAGGTCCGTAGTCACAACACCCCGGAACTGGTCTAAAGCATAACATAGAACTGACACAGTATGCTAGTCTTGGGTGTGAGGTCCGTAGACACAACACCCCGGAACTGGTGTAAAGCATAACATAGAACTGACACAGTATCCTAGTCTTGGGTGTGAGGTCCGTAGTCACAACTAGTGTTGGGCGAACAGTGTTCGCCACTGTTCAGGTTCTGCAGAACATCACCCTGTTCGGGTGATGTTCGAGTTCGGCCGAACACCTGATGGTGTTCGGCCAAACCGTTCGGCCGCATGGCCGAACTAAGAGCGCATGGCCGAACGTTCCCCGAACGTTCGGCTAGCGCTGTGATTGGCCGAACGGGTCACGTGGTTCGGACCCGAACGCGCTCTGATTGGCCGAACTGTCACGTGGTTCGGGTAAATAAATACCCGAACCACGTCATATTTCCGCCATTTGTCTGTGGGTTTAGCTTTGGGTAGGCAGGCAGGGTAGTTCGCACTCCAGCCACGCTAGCCAGGGTCCCCCCAGTCATTGTGTCGCTGCTGGGAATAGTAGTACACCGCTCGCTCAGCATTGTGTTTACTGCCACTGTGTACCTCGCTCAGCCACACTATATAGCATTCTGTTTACTGTTCTGTGTCTGCTGGGAATAGTAGTACACCGCTCGCTCAGCCACACTATATAGCATTCTGTTTACTGCCACTCTGTCTTCTGGGAATAGTGGTACACCGCTCACCCGCCACTGTATAGCATTGTGCTCTGTGTTGCTGCTGGGAATAGTGGTACACCGCTCACCCGCCACTGTATAGCATTGTGCTCTGTGTCGCTGCTGGGAATAGTGGTACACCGCTCACCCGCCACTGTATAGCATTGTGCTCTGTATCGCTGCTGGGAATAGTGGTACACCGCTCAGCCACACTATATAGCATTCTGTTTACTGTTCTGTGTCTGCTGGGAATAGTAGTACACCGCTCGCTCAGCCACACTATATAGCATTCTGTTTACTGCCACTCTGTGTACCTCGCTCAGCCACACTATATAGCATTCTGTTTACTGTTCTGTGTCTGCTGGGAATAGTAGTACACCGCTCGCTCAGCCACACTATATAGCATTCTGTTTACTGCCACTCTGTGTACCTCGCTCAGCCACACTATATAGCATTCTGTTTACTGTTTTGTGCCTGCTGGGAATAGTAGTACACCGCTCGCTCAGCCACACTATATAGCATTCTGTTTACTGCCACTCTGTGTACCTCGCTCAGCCACACTATATAGCATTCTGTTTACTGTTCTGTGTCTGCTGGGAATAGTAGTACACCGCTCGCTCAGCCACACTATATAGCATTCTGTTTACTGTTCTGTGTCTGCTGGGAATAGTAGTACACCGCTCGCTCAGCCACACTATATAGCATTCTGTTTACTGCCACTCTGTGTACCTCGCTCAGCCACACTATATAGCATTCTGTTTACTGTTCTGTGTCTGCTGGGAATAGTAGTACACCGCTCGCTCAGCCACACTATATAGCATTCTGTTTACTGTTCTGTGTCTGCTGGGAATAGTAGTACACCGCTCGCTCAGCCACACTATATAGCATTCTGTTTACTGCCACTCTGTGTACCTCGCTCAGCCACACTATATAGCATTCTGTTTACTGTTCTGTGTCTGCTGGGAATAGTAGTACACCGCTCGCTCAGCCACACTATATAGCATTCTGTTTACTGCCACTCTGTGTACCTCGCTCAGCCACACTATATAGCATTCTGTTTACTGTTCTGTGTCTGCTGGGAATAGTAGTACACCGCTCGCTCAGCCACACTATATAGCATTCTGTTTACTGCCACTCTGTGTACCTCGCTCAGCCACACTATATAGCATTCTGTTTACTGTTTTGTGCCTGCTGGGAATAGTAGTACACCGCTCGCTCAGCCACACTATATAGCATTCTGTTTACTGCCACTCTGTGTACCTCGCTCAGCCACACTATATAGCATTCTGTTTACTGTTCTGTGTCTGCTGGGAATAGTAGTACACCGCTCGCTCAGCCACACTATATAGCATTCTGTTTACTGTTCTGTGTCTGCTGGGAATAGTAGTACACCGCTCGCTCAGCCACACTATATAGCATTCTGTTTACTGCCACTCTGTGTACCTCGCTCAGCCACACTATATAGCATTCTGTTTACTGTTCTGTGTCTGCTGGGAATAGTAGTACACCGCTCGCTCAGCCACACTATATAGCATTCTGTTTACTGTTCTGTGTCTGCTGGGAATAGTAGTACACCGCTCGCTCAGCCACACTATATAGCATTCTGTTTACTGCCACTCTGTGTACCTCGCTCAGCCACACTATATAGCATTCTGTTTACTGTTCTGTGTCTGCTGGGAATAGTAGTACACCGCTCGCTCAGCCACACTATATAGCATTCTGTTTACTGCCACTCTGTGTACACCGCTCAGCCAGACTATATAGCATTGCGTACTCTGCCAGTCAGTGTGTATATTGCTGGGATCAGTAATACTCCACTCACCGCCAACCACTATATGAGCTCACCATGAGTTCCTCAGAGACCTCCGCTGTGAGCAGCACTCCCAACAACAGCAACAGCCAACGCCCCACGCAAGCTATAAACTCCACCCCAGCAGCCAGTGGTCAGCAGCAGCCCTCCCCGGAGGAGAACGTTGTGTCCATCGGTCCGTCGCCAGAGCGATTAATGAGGGCTGCCATTGAGGAGATGATGGGGCCTGATGTGGAGGAGGAGGTCTGGCTCAGGCCAGCATCCCAAGTTAATGTTGAGGACGATGAGGGGTCTGTGTCTGGGGATGTTGGGGTGGCAGAGGTGGTGGGTGGGTCAGACTCAGGAGAAGAGTTGTATGATGATCGGGACCATCTGTATGTGCCTCAGAGTCCGACCCCAGAAAACATGTTGTATCGTGTGTTTAGGTACTAAAATCTGCGTTCCCACTTCCCAGTACTGCCCGCAGTGCCCGGGTCCACGGATCCATATAATTTTTTGGGCAGCACTATCAAACTGTGGTACTATGAGTGAGTTGCCATGGTCCTTCTGTGCTGCCTGTCACACTCACCGTCTGTCTGCAGATGGATTGTTCAACACAGCTACGCCATCTGACATGTAGTCCTGGACCTTGACCATCTTCTCCAGGCGATTGGTGTTGGAGGACGTGGAACTGCCCGATTGCTGTTCTGTGGGCTGCTGCATGGGTGTCAGAAAATGTTCCCACTCCAAGGACACTGCCAATACCATTCCCTTTTCGGCACTAGCAGCAGCTTGTGTTCTTTGCTGCCCTCCTGGTCCTCCTGGGTTTGCTGAAGTCAGTCTGTCGGCGTACAACTGGCTAGAGAAGGAGGAGGATGTCAATCTCCTCTCTAAAGTCTCCATCCTCAAGGGCCTGCTGGAATTGTTCCATTTTTGACCTGTCTGACACTTTCTTCAATCAGTCTTTTAACATTGTGTTTGTATAAACTGGGTATAAACCCAGTAATTGGTGTTGTCCAGATTCCAGAATAATGAATAATAATGAATAGTGAATAATGCGCGGGCCGCGTTCAATGCAGTCTAGCATGAATTGAGCCATGTGTGCCAGAGAGTCCTGCCAGACTCCTCTGTCTTCATGTTCTTGTGAGCGTTGTGATTGTTGTGATGCACCATATTCGCCACCAGCATCACTTTCTTCCTCTTCTGCTGTCCATTCCCGCTAAATTGTGGAAGTCCAACGTGCACCGCTCTGTCCCTCGGCAGTGGGGGCATCCAATTCCTGCTCCAACTCCAGCTGTTCCTCGTCCTGTTCTTTGTCATAGCTGGGACCAGCGTTTCCTGAGGCAGGTTGCCTGATGTTGGTATCATCACGCTGATCGTTTTCATCTTCAGAATCCCCCACTTGCATCATGCCAGCGGTTTCCATCTTCAACATTGATTTCTTCAGTAAACACAGCAGTGGTATTGTAATGCTGACTGTAGAGTTGTCACTGCTCAGTCACGCAACGTGGATTGCTCAAAATTTTGGAGGACTTGGCAGAGATCTAACATGGTGGCCCAATCAGATCCACAGAAGCTTGGTAGCTAGCTGCTGGAATGCGCCTCGGCACTGCGCAAAAGCGTGCTAGCATGTGCAGCGTAGAATTCCAGCGCGTAGGGAGGGACATCACCCAGCGAGCGATGAAGCATCTCCTGCATCTCTTGGTGAGTCCTTCAGAAGCGGTACTGGACTTTTAACAATGTTTTTTTTTTTTCCTTCAACAGAAGATCTGCCACGTTGGAGTGAGGAGGACGCCGCCGACCCCGACACCAAGCTGAACCCCGGCGAACTCCAAGCAGAGGATCTTCAGGAACCCTCAAGGCTTTGAGCAAGCTGAGGAGGATCAGCAGTCCCGACGAGACCTCTCCTCATATGCGACTGAGTGCAGTGGAGCTCCCCAGAACAACCTCTCAGTTGTCACTTTGTCACTGGTCACTTTGTCATTTTGTCACTTGTCATTTTGTCACTTTGTCACTTGTCACTTTGTCACTTGTCACTTTGTCATTTTGTCACTTTGTCACTGGTCACTTTGTCACTTGGTCACTTGTCACTTGGTCACTTGTCCAGATGATCTCGGTACACCTCCTGCGATTCAAATTCCTGCACACATTGCTCTGGGATTTGGGTGTGATGAATGATGCATCTAACTGGCCACCGGAGGCAATTAAGGCCTTCAAAACATTGAAAGCAGCTTTCTGTTCCGCCCCCATTTTGCGTCATGTTGAGTTGTTGACGTCATGTTCATCCTCGGCCTCGCCTTGCATTTCAGTGCGAGGTGCATTTTCCACAGAAAAAGGTTGTGAATCCGGGCACAACATTTGTGGCTGTTCCATTGACCTTTCACAGGTAGAAGATTGTGGGGGTGGGAATAGCTCCTCCGAATAGCCCATTGTGTCCTGAAAACTACTCATTGCATTGCTTTGCGCACACATTTTTTTGTCCTCATGCAAGGCCTGAGTTGCACCTGAAAGCGTGGCCTTCTCCTCCTGCGCCTCCTCCTGTTCCATCACGTCTGCTGCTGCTGCTGGGTTAGCGTTGACGCCCGGTCCCCGTTTATTGAACCTCTTATCTTTATTACATTTATGACTGCATGGCGTTAAAAAGCATGCTATCCGCACGCTTCTTGTCCTCATGCAAGGCCTGGGTTGTTGTGTCTCAAAAAGCATGGCCTTCTCCTCCTGCGCCTGCTCCTGTTCCATCACATGTGCTGCTGCTGCTGGGTTAGCGTTACCGGTCCCTTTTCCTGGAACCTCTTCTCTGTATTACATTTATGACTGCATGGCGACAAAAAGCATGTTACCTGTGCAAAGAAACATGACATTTTCCACATTTAAAAGACAGTTTTTCCTTTGAAACTTTACAATCAATTTTCTCAAAAACTATAAGCTCTTTTTCAAATATTTTTTTTCCTCTTGTACCCACTCCCAAGGTGCACATACCCTGCTAATTTGGGGTATGTAGCATGTAAGGAAGCTTTACAAAGCACGAAAGTTCGGGTCCCCATTGACTTCCATTATGTTCGGAGTTCGGCGCGAACACCCGAACATCGCGGCGATGTTCGGCGAACGTTCGCGAACCCGAACATCTAGGTGTTCGCCCAACACTAGTCACAACACCCTGGAACTGGTCTAAAGCATAACATAGAACTGACACAGTGTCCTAGTCTTGGGTGTGAGGTCCATAGTCACAACACCCTGGAACTGGTCTAAAGCACAACATAGCCACAAGAGTAATCTAGCTCAGTGTGAATCCCCAGGTCCACCTGGCTCTTAACACACTGTAGGATCTGACTGTGGTCTGTGTGCCAACACATAAGCATTCGCAACGGCAGACAACGTGAGACTGAAGGACAAGCAGCTACATAGTGCAGCGCAGATCAGCGCCGCCCAGTCCCCTTCAGCCAACCGCCATTCGTTCTGGGATCAGTTGACCAGTAGAGTCAGCTGACCCCTTTCTGCTTCCCATAAAGCTTCTGCCTCTCGGCGTGCGCATTCCTCAGCCTATGTGCACAGGAAGGCTGAACCACATCAGACACATGTCGCCGCGCAGAAACCGCCAGGCTGAACGCGGAACCAGCCGCCGCGCCGTCAGAGCACACGGCGGCTTTTCCGCAATCCTTCACACCTTCATGGAAGAATTAACAGCAGAGACTATTTAGGAATTTTGGGTGACCAAGTTCATCCTATGGTTCAAGAACGGTTTCCGGAGGGGAATGTCATCTTTCAAGATGATAATGCCCCAATCCATACAGCTAGAATAGTTAAAGAATGGCACGGGGAACATTCTAATGAAGTTGAGCATCTCATCTGGCCACCACAATCCCCAGACCTTAACATTAATGAGCATTTACAGACGTTTTTAGAGATTTTAGTTACATAGTTGTTTAGGTTGAAAAAAGACATACGTCCAACGAGTTCAACCAGAGAACAAAGTACAACACCAGCCTGCTCCCTCACATATTTATCCAGAGGAAGGCGAAAAACCCTTACAAGGCATGGTCCAATTAGCCCCAAAAGGTAAAAAAATTCCTTCCTGACTCCAAATGGCAATCAGATAATATCCCTGGATCAACATCACTGGGCATTACCTAGTAATTGTAGCCATGGATGTCTTTCAACGAAAGGAAAGCATCTAAGTCCCCTTTAAATGCAGATATAGAATTTGCCATAACTACTTTCTGTGGCAATGCATTCCACATCTTAATCACTCTTACTGTAAGGAACCCTTATCTAAATAAATGGCTTAAATGTTTTTCCTCCATGCGCAGATCATGTCCGCTAGTCCTTTGAGAAGGCCTAGGGACAAAAAGCTCATCCACCAATCTTTTATATTGCACTCTGATGTATTTATACATGTTAATTAGATCCCCTCTAAGGCGTCTTTTCTCTAGACTAAATAAACCCAGTTTATCTAACCTTTCTTGGTAAGTGAGACCTTCCGTCCCTCATATCAATTTTGTTTCTCATCTCTGCACCTGCTCTAAAACTGCAATATCTTTCCTGTAATGTGGTGCCCAGAACTGAATTCCATATTCCAGATGTGGCCTTACTAGAGAGTTAAATAGGGGCAATATTATGCTAGCATCTCAAGTTTATATTTCCCTTTTAATGCATCCCAAAATTTTATTAGCTTTAGCTGCAGCGGCTTGGCATTGAATACGATTATTTAACTTCCTTGCCTTCCTCTGGATCAACAGGGACATGTGAGGGAGTAGGCTGATGTTGTACTTTGTTCTCTGGTTGAACTCGATGGACGTATGTCTTTTTTCAACCAAAATAACTATGTAACTTGCTGTCGATGAGTACTCCTAAGTCCTTCTCCAAGTTTGATGTCCCCAACTGTATCCCATTTATTTTATATGGTGCTAGGCCATTGGTATGACCAAAATGCATGACTTTACATTTTTCAACATTGAATTTCATCTGCCATTTATGTGTCCATATAGCCATCCTTTCCAGATCCTGTTGCAATATGTCACTATATTCCTGAGAGTTGATGATCTACTGCATCTACTAGGTCATTAATAAATAAATTGAAGAGCACTGGACCCAGTACAGATCCCTGTGGGACCCCACTGCTAACAGTCTCCCATTTTGAGTATGATCCATTGACCACAACTCTTTGTTTTCTGTCCATTAGCCAGTTCCCTATCCATGCACACAGACTCTTCCCCAGTCCTTGCATCCTCAACTTTTGCACCAGTGGGGAACAGGTTCGAAGGCCTTAGCAAAGTCCAAGTATATCACAACTACAGCATTCCCAATATCCACATTAGCGTTCACTACCTCATAAAAGCTGAGCATGTTAGTCAAACAGGACCTGTCTTTAGTAAACCCATGCTGATGCTCAGAAATAAGATTATTTTCTACTATGAAGTCCTGCATAGTATCTCTTAGTAACCCTTCAAATAGTTTGCATACAACTGATGTTACGCTTACAGGTCTATAATTTCCTGGATCTGATTGTTTGCCCTTCTTAAATAATGGGAAAATGTGGGCTGTACGCCAATCCACTGGGACTCTGCCAGTTGAAAGAGACTCACAAAAAAGATAAGATAAAGGGGTTTATCTCTAACTGAACTTAATTCCCTTAGGACCCGAGGATTTATGCCATCCGAGCCAGGTGCCTTGTCTATTTTTTATTTATTTAGTCTTGCCTTCACTTCTTCCTGAGTTAAGTATTTTAATATTACAAGTGAAAGATTGAGACTCTTCTGCATCTGTAATTTGCAACAGTGATGTTTCCCTTGTGAACAGGGGTGCTTCTACCAAAATGCAGTACAAGCAACTGCTTGAGGTGCTGTGTGGGGAAAAGGCGCCCCTCCCCCACCGCTACTACCATTATGCTGACCGGCTGCCATGTATTTTGTTTATAGCCTAGCAGTCCAAGCCTACAGCAGCACTCGCACGCTCCTACCACATGTGAGGAAGTACTTCAGCCTGGATACACACTATGCCCTCCATCCCCAGCAACATGGTGTGCAGAGTGCATTGCTCAAGACTACCTATGTCCCCTGGCTTGTGGAGTTGAGCGTGCAAGCAATTTATTTGCAGTGCAATGATCGGGGATGCTTCCTGTGCAGCAATGGCTGTATCTCAAATCTATGACACCATCTAGTTGCTTCTTGAGACACTGCTGCATCATCCTTGGGGCACCTTTAGCTATGGGGAGGGGGCTGACTTGTACCGGGGGCACATCTGGCTATTCTGGAGGGGGCTATACTGGAAAAGGGGCATGTATGCGAGTCAATCATTTTTTTCCTGGTTTCCTTTGCATGTCGCTCGCCTGTTCTCCTTTCTGCCCCCCACATTATGCCTAAATGTCCCCCAGATCCCTCTTCCGGGTCGCCAGAGTCGGGCTTTACTGAGCAGGTGCTGGACGGGCTGTACGCGTCCTACAGTGATGTCACTACGTCATGCGAATTAAGTCATATGCATGTGCAGAGCTCTCCCAGCCACAGGCGTGCGCTGTAGGATGCGCACAGCCTGGCCAGCATCTGAGCAGTAAAGCCTGACTCCGGCAACCTGGAAGAGGGTCCCGGGGGGCATTTAGGCATAATGCGGGGGGCAGAAAAGAGAATGGGGGGAGCGACAGGCATCAGGACAGGTAAGACTATATGCCTGCTCCCTCCGTTTCTATTACTATTTTCACATCTGGTACCCTTTAAGTTTAAAGATTGCCAATAAAGTGTGTCATATGTAATTAAAATAAGAACAATATGCAGCTGGGGGCCTCAGATCTCTTTAAAGTGATTTAAAACCCTGACATAATATTCAATAAAAACATGTTTTCCTACTTTTTATATGCCATACGGTTATCATATTTGCATATGTGCATAAGTATTATTATTCATTTAGAAGTTATAGGTTTCCAAAAGTACAGTTTTTTGCTTTGTGAGCTGACTTTGCATTGTATTAATAACTGTTTTTATTCATTATGTATTAAAGGCAGACATGCTTTGAGTCTCTGTGTTGAGCTGCTTCTCCGCAGTCAGAGAATGTGTCACATTCCTCACTTGATACATTTAAGTAAACACAAGATAACATAATCTAAATCTTCGGATGTGTCCACATTTCACTGCACTGAACTTTCAAGCTCTGTGTGTAACCCTTCGAATAAAAAAAATATGCTGATTTCATATAATATGCTGTAAACAATGTTTTAGAGCAAATATGAAATGCTGGGTTATATTCTGCTTTAAGGGAGTAAAGAGTCATAATTAGTTACATGAATAATCTGGGGACAATTTAGAGTTAACCCCATATCTTCATCATAAGTACACTTAATACTATAAGACAACAGAACTAAAGTGCAAAACAGTAACAGTTTCTGAATAGAAAATCTTGCTATTGGTCACCCAGTATTAGCTGATAGTAGCTCCTCCCCTCTGCGGTGCACACTCCACCAGCCTGGAGTTTATTTTCGTGAAGCAAGGTGTTTACGAGTGAAGCTATTTACACTGCCAGTGTTTCAGCACTGTCTCTAGAACTGGTATGTTGACACTCGGTGCTGCCAAGAAATGTCCCCACCTTATAAATACCACATTATGTAAGCTGATCTCTGAAGCTGGTAAACATTAGTATTTTGGCATGTGTGCAAGCGAGCGCAGGCTGCTTTACTGATGAAGGTAGGAGATAAGATAAGCCAATACTTGTGTCAGTGATGTGACGTCCTACAGAATGGGGCTGCTGTCAACCAAGTTCGTGAAGTGCAGATGTCATAACCCTAAGATGAAGTTGACGTAAAAGTCACAGATACGGCAGGTACAAGGCTTTGGATGGGGCCCTCCCACCCCCCTCGCTTTCTGCACAGGAAAACTGAGGACCTGTAACGATTGGTGTCAGCACACAGAGAGAATCTGATTATTGATGATCTGCAGAATCATCAACAATACAGATGTATACCTGATTATGGATGATCTGCAGAATCACCAATAATACAAGTATGACTAACCTCTGGACACCTAATGAAGTATAAGTGTTAAGTGTAACTGTAGGCTATCTCCCGTGAGGCGGGAGATACAGGCAGCTCGGCCAGGAACCACCTGAGGGGCAGGTGGCCCTGGACTGTGCAGGGACTATCTCCTAGAGAGAGGAGATAGTGATAATCTGGCAGCCAGTGATTCCTTGGTAAACTGGAAATCAGACTGTACTGCAGCCAAGGGACTCCAATGGGATAGAGGCCACTGGCTGTGTTGCAGGAAGGACTCTCGGATGAGCAAGAGGTCCTTGCAGCTAACTGACACTTGGTGGAATAGTGTCACGGGTAGTACAGACAGACTGAACGCTCAAGGGATGAGTGACAGCCAGAAGGGTCGGCCAGGCCAGGTCGGCAAAACACGAGCAAATGGTCATAACAGATATAAATCACAATCCTAGTCTGGGGTGTGAGGACCTTGGTCTAGACACCCAGGAATTAGTCTAAAGAATAACACAGTATCCTATGCTTGGGTGTGAGGTCCTTGGTCTCAACACCCTGGAACTGCTGGAACTGGTCTAGAGTATAACACAGTAATGACACAGTAATCCTAAGCTTGGGTGTGAGGTCCTTGGTCACAACACCCTGGAACTGGTCTAAAGTATAACACAGTAATGACACAGTAATCCTAAACTTGGGTGTGAGGTCCTTGGTCACAACACCCTGGAACTGGTCTAAAGTATAACACAGCATATAACAATAGCGTAATCTGGCTAAGTGTGAATTCCCAGGTCCACCTGGTTCTAACACACTGTAGGATCTGACTGAGGTCTGAGTGGTCACACGTAAGTATTCGCAACGGCAGACAAGCAGCAACTGACAAGCAAGATCTATATATACTTGCAGTGTTGTGCAGCTCCGCCCGAGCCACTCAGCCAATCCAGAGTCCAGCTGGGATCAGCTGATCGGCCTGATCAACTGATTCCCCTTCTGCTGATATAACTGTCCTGTCGCCTGGCGCGCGGCGTAGCTCTCCATCTGTGTGAACTAGAAGGTCCAGCCAAGCCAGACGTGTGTCGCTGCGCGGAAACCGCCGGTTTGACCGCGGAGATAGCCGCCCTGTCACTAGACCATGCGGCGGCATCTCCGCTGTTCCTACAGGACCAATGTGTTTTCCCCATGCTGATAAAAACACTTAGACTTAAAGGAAACGTCAGGCAATCTATGCTACCCCTAGATCTACTTACCCGGGGCTTCCTCCAGCCCCTTGCAGCCGACAAGTCCCTTGTCGAAGCTCTGCTCCCACTACATACATACACACACAGCCGTATTATCTTACTACATGAGAGCACATGCTATATGGAGGAACAACAATGGCATGCTGAACATAAGAAGATATAGTATTTACTGTAACTTTGGCAAAACATTCAAAATGTCACTGATTGATACTGTTATTACAGGATCTTGGACTCCATGTGAGACAACAAGCTCTCAAAAAGGCAGCAACAGTCAGACATCAATCTCCACTCCACTGTGTTGTAAATGTAATCAGAGCCATAAGGTCATTAGCCTGTGTGTGATAAGAATCTAGGAATCCTTTCGGAGTGATTGCTGAAAAGGGAAAGTCTTCAACTTTTTTTCAAAACGTGACTACTTTGTAAGGTTGTACATGAAGTCATCAGAACTTTGCAGCAGTTAGAGACAGATGTTTTTTTATGAACCCTAAGGAGCAGGGACAGTGTATGAGTCCTTATCTGTGTCATATGCAGTCAATATAACAATGGTGCGA
Organism: Hyperolius riggenbachi; assembly: GCF_040937935.1. Taxonomy (NCBI): domain Eukaryota; kingdom Metazoa; phylum Chordata; class Amphibia; order Anura; family Hyperoliidae; genus Hyperolius; species Hyperolius riggenbachi. Next base: position 73,221,957 of record NC_090657.1, read on the forward strand.
GAGCAGAATACGTTTTTTCTCTCCATGTCCTTAGCTGTCAGACACTCAAACTGTTCCCCCCACGGGCCCCCTGTGGCTTCTGGGCCCCCTGCGGAGGCATCCCTTGCATGGTCTATTGTTACGACCCTGAATTTGAAATAAAGGTGTATTTTTTCTGTTTTGAGTTTTTCTCAGGGGACAGGACAGGCTGTGGAGTATCTGGTTTTTTTTATAATTCCAACAGAGGGGCAGAACACTGGGCATGTCTAGTGCACCACATGTGCCATGCCATAAACAAGCCAGCCAGTCTCACCAAGTCCAGTAGAGAGGCCCATGGAGACAACAAGTAACATGGTCCTACAGTGCCCATGTGCCACCACAAGCTGATCTGCCCCATTTGTCTGCAGAGTGCAGATGCCTGGGGTATGTGCATCACTCATGTCCAAGGCATGCAATTGTTTTTGCCAGCTGAATGTGTTAGGAATTAACTGGTAAGCTTCACAACAGCAAGAAATACAACAAACTATAAAACACAGATCAGCAGAATGCACAATAACAGCATCAAACATAAAAGTGTACCTGATGTGTTAACCTCCCTGGCGGTAAGCCCGTGCTGAGCACGGGCTATGCCGCCGGGAGGCACCGCTCAGGCCCCGCTGGGCCGATTTGCATAATTTTTTTTTGCTACACGCAGCTAGCACTTTGCTAGCTGCGTGTAGCATCTGATCGCCGCCGCTACCCGCCGATCCGCCGCAATTCCTCTCGCCGCGGCCGCCCCCCCCCAGACCCCGTGCGCTGCCTGGCCAATCAGTGCCAGGCAGCGCTATGGGGCAGATCGGAGTCCCCTCTGACGTCGATGACGTCGGTGACGTCATCCCGCCCGTCGCCATGGCGACGGGGGAAGCCCTCCAGGAGATCCCGTTCTTTGAACGGGATCTCCTGATCTCCGATCGCCGGAGGCGATCGGAGGGGCTGGGGGGATGCCGCTGAGCAGCGGCTATCATGTAGCGAGACTTTGTCTCGCTACATGAAAAAAAAAAAAAATTAAAAAAAAAGATTTGCTGCCCCCTGGCGGATTTTTTGCAAACCGCCAGGGGGGTTAATATAGTGACTCTACACAACCCTCTAAGATGGAGTGATGGCTGGATGAAAGAAGTAGCCTGGAGCTGTCTGATTAGTCTCTCAAACACCAACGTTAAGTATATATTAACAATTTTTCACCTCTGGTTTACTTTAACAAACTAACATTATACAGTATAGCATATTGACAGAATGAATTAAAGGACAACTGTAACGAGAGGGATATAGAGGCAGCCATATTTATTGACTTTTTAAAAAAAAATACCAGTTGCCTGGCAGCCCTGCTGATTCTCTGTCTCTAATACTTGTAGCCATAGACCCTGAACAATCATATGCAGATCAGGTGTTTCTGATAATTGTAACGATTGGTGTCAGCACACAGAAAGAATCCGATTATTGATGATCTGCAGAATCACCAATAATACAAGTATGACTAACCTCTGGACACCTGATAAATTGTAAGTGTTTTGGTGCAACAGTAGGCTGTCTTCCGTGGGGCGGGAGACGCAGATAACAATGAGCATGGACCACCTGAGGAGCAGGAGGCCCCTGGCTGTGTGTGAACTATCTCCTAGGAAAGGGGATAGAGATAACCTTCGAGCCAGTGATTCCCTGCAATACTGGGAATCAGACTATACTGCAGCCAAAGGAATCCTAAGGGATAGAGCCCCTGACTGGACTGCCGAGAGGCCTCTCTGAGGAACAGGAGGTCTCTGCAGCTACCTGACACTTGGCGGGGTAGTGTCACAGGTAGTACAGACAGACTGAACACTCAAGGTATGAGTGACAGCCAGAAGGGTCGGCCAGGCCAGGTTGGCAACACACAAACAGATAAGGTACAGAGACAGAAGGCTGATTCGGTAACCAGGTACAGGCAGAGTTTGCAACAGGTAGGCAGATATGCATAGGTACCGAATCAGAAAGCAGGAGAGAGGTCGAGAGAGCAATTGGTCATAACAGATAAAGCAGAGGCCTAGTCTAGAGTGTGAGGTCCGTGGTCTCAACACCCAGGAACTAGTCTAAAGTATAACACAGCAATGACACAGTATTCCTAAGCTTGGGTGTGAGGTCCTTGGTCACAACACCCTGGAACTGGTCTAAAGTATAACACAGCAATGACACAGTATTCCTAAGCTTGGGTGTGAGGTCCTTGGTCACAACACCCTGGAACTGGTCTAAAGTATAACACAGTAATGACACAAGCGTAATCTGGCTAAGTGTGAATTCCCAGGTCCACCTGGTTCTAACACACTGTGGGATCTGACTATGGTCTGAGTGCTCACACGTATGTATTCGCAACGGCAGACAACCTGAGACTGACCAGCGAGATTTATATATAGTGCCGCGCTCCTCAGTGCCACCCAGCGCTACTCAGCCAATGACAGTCTGCGCTGGGATCAGCTGACAAACCTGATCAGCTGATCCCTCTCCTCCTGGCATAAAGGTCCTGCCTCTCAGCGCGCGCGCGTAGCTCTCCATCTGTGTGCACTAGAAGGCTCAGACAAACCAGACGCATGCTGCTGTGCGGAAACCGCCGGTCTGAACGCGTAGACAGCCGGCATCTCCGCAATCCTTTACAGTACCCCCCCCCCCCCCCGAGGAGTGGACTCCGGACACTTCCCACCAGGCTTCCCAGGATGTGAGTCATGAAACTCTTTCTTTAATTCTTCCGCATGCATGCGACAATCTGGCACCCAAGTTCTTTCCTCTACACCATATCCCTTCCAATGAACCAGATACTGCACGGAATTCTGCACTAACCGAGAGTCTAGAATCTTTTCAATCTCATATTCCGGTTGGTCATCAACCAACACAAGGGGGGGGGGGAGGAATCCACGTGCACTGCCGGCTTCAACAGAGACACATGGAATGATCTCACACCTCGCATGCTGGCTGGGAGATCAATAGCATAAGTGACGTTATTGATTTTTCTGGTCACTGGAAAAGGTCCTATAAATCTAGGACCCAGTTTGGGTGACAGTTGCTTCAAGGCCAAATGCCGAGTGGACACCCACATCAAGTCCCCTGGAGAGAATTTCCACTCTGCGGACCGCCTTTTGTCCACCTGCTTTCTCTGGGTGTGGAAGGCTTTCCCCAAGTTTCTCTTAACCATTCACCAAATCTCCTTCAAAGCCCTCTGCCAGTCCTCCAGGGCCGGGAATGGTGTAGAAGCCACTGGCAATGGGGCAAACTTGGGCGATCTTCCCGACACTATCTGAAATGGGGAAAACCCTGAAGAGGAACTCTTCAGGTTGTTGTGTGCAAATTCTGCAAACGGCAAAAATTTTACCCAATCGGATTGCGCATCTGCAACATAACATCTAAGAAATTATTCCAGGGACTGGTTAACTCTCTCGGTCTGGCAATTGGTCTGTGGGTGGTAGCCTGATGAGAATGCAAGATCCATGTCCAGCTGATGGCAAAAAGCTCTCCAAATCTTAGATACAAATTGGACTCCCCGATCTGACACTACATTTTCCGGAATGCCATGCAGCCGGAAAATGTGCTGGATGAAGAGATCGGCCAATTCCTGGGCTGAGGGGAGTCCTTTCAAGGGGAAAAAGTGAGCCATCTTACTGAATCTGTCTACTACCACCCAAATGACCGTCTTGCCCTCAGACCTGGGGAGTTCTCCCACAAAATCCATGGACAAGTGAGTCCAAGATTCACTCTGGACTGGTAAAGGTTGTAAAGTACCAACAGGAGCCTGACGAGAAGGTTTACTCCTAGCACACACTGCACACTCTCTTACAAACTCCTTACAGTCTGTTGCTAATGTAGGCCACCAAGCACATCTGGCCAGCAAATCCTAAGTTCTGGTGGCATGACCAGCATTTTTGTGAGAATGGAACAGCTGTAACAGTTGTAGACGGAAAGGTAGTGGCACAAACATAACCCCGTCAGGCTTCCCCTCTGGAACATCCTGTTGGTAAGGGATCAGAGTGACTGTCCAATCTTTCCAGGTCTCAGTGGCTGCCAAAACCACCTTCTGAGGTAGAATGGTCTCAGGGGCTGAGGGCTGTACCGTCTCGGGCTCGAAACACCTGGACAAGGCGTCGGCCTTGACGTTTTTACTACCAGGGGTATACGTAATTACAAATCTAAATCTCGAGAAGAACAAAGACCATCGGGCCTGACGGGGGCTAAGTCTCTTGGCACCCTCTATGTACTCCAAATTTTTATGATCTGTATAAACTGTGATAGTGTGTTCTGCACCTTCTTGCCAATGTCGCCATTCCTCAAAGGCTAACTTGATAGCCAAAAGCTCCCGGTTGCCTATATCGTAGTTTTTCTCTGTGGGTGAAAACCTACGAGAGAAGTAGGCGCATGGGTGGAGTTTACCCTGTAAACCCGAACGCTGAGACAATACAGCCCCCACCCCTACCTCTGAAGCATCCACCTCCACGATGAAGGGGAAGGTGACATCCACATGTCTCAATATGGGTGCAGAATAGAACAGTTTTTTCAGTGTGGAAAAAGCAGTATGTGCCTCTGCTGACCAGTGGTAAGTATCAGCCCCCTTTTTGGTGAGACTGGTGAGGGGCAAGACTTCTGTAGAGTACCCCTTTATAAACCTCCTGTAGTAGTTGGCAAAGCCCAAAAACCTTTGGAGCGCCTTCAGTCCCACAGGCTGAGGCCACTCCAAGACAGCAGAAACCTTACCAGGATCCATAGAGAGGCCAGACGTAGAGATAATCTACCCCAGGAAGGCAACAGAGGTCACTTCGAAAAGACATTTCTCAAGTTTAGCGTAAAGCAGATTCTGTCTTAACTTCCATAGGACAAACTTGACATGCTTTCGGTGTTCCGAGAGATTAGACGAAAAGATCAGAATATCGTCCAGATATACTAGGACAAACTTCCCCAACACCTCCCTGAACACCTCATTAATCAACTCCTGGAAGACGGCCGGGGCGTTACACAACCCGAAGGGCATCACCAGGTACTCGTAGTGTCCGTCGGGTGTGTTGAAGGCCGTCTTCCATTCGTCACCATCCCTGATACGAACTAGGTTGTATGCACCTCTCAAATCTAATTTCGAGAAAATCTTGGCGTTAGTAACCTGAGTGAACAAATGGTCAATCAAGGGCAGAGGATAACGATTTTTCACTGTAATCTTGTTTAAACCTCGGTAATCAATGCAAGGACGAAGGCCTCCATCTTTTTTCTCAAAAAAGAATCCTGCCCCTGCTGGTGAACGAGAGGGGCGGATGAACCCTTTAGCCAAATTTTCTTTGATATACTCCTGCATTGCCAGTTTCTCAGGCCCAGATAGATTATAGAGGTGACCTCTGGGAGGCATACAACCAGATCTTAAATCGATGGGACAGTCAAAGGTACGGTGGGGGGGAAGTTTATCAGCTGATTTGGAACAAAACACGTCTGCAAATTTTGCGTATTGGCTTGGCACACCTTTAACCTGAATCTTGGTGTTACCCACGGTTACTTTCGCTAAACAGTGATGATAACAATGGGTAGACTAGCTTGTTAGCTGACCTGAAACCCAGTCTATCTGAGGTGAGTGAAGCTGTAACCATGGCATACCAAGAATAACGGTGGAGGTTGCCATACGCAAGACCAGAAACTGTAGACTCTCTTTATGTAGTACCCCAACACTGAACCCCAACTCCGGGGTCCGAGACAGGGGATGTCTACTTTGCATAGGAGAGTCATCTACTGCAGTGACCAAAAACCTACAGGTCCAATGGAAGTATGGGAATCCCCAACTTTTTTGCAAACTCGTAATCCATAAAGTTGGCCGCTGAGCCAGAGTCTAAGAAAGCTTCAGTGGAAACAGTCTGACCTTCCCATGTGACAGAACAGGGAAGGAGCAAGCGATTATCGTTTAGAGGTAAAGACTGCGCGCCTAGGGTATTACATCTGACTACACCTAGGCGGCAGCGTTTCCCGACTTCTTGGGACAATTCTGTACCTTATGACCCTCCTCTGCACAGTATAAACAGAGCTGTTCTGTTTTCCTGCGATTCTTTTCCACCCGTGTCAATTTTGACTGCCCAATTTGCATTGGCTCTGGTGGAGGTGACACAGGTGGAGGAGAGGCGTAGGAGACATATCTCACAGTGTTCTTACCCCGGGTCTGTTTCTGATAGCGTAAACGCTGATCAACCCGTACTGCTAAGGCGATTGCCTCATCGATAGACTTAGGTTCAGGGTGTCCCAACATCAAATCTGAGACTGCGTCTGACAACCCTGATAAAAAACAGTCTAACAATGCAAATGTCCCCCACCTAGCTGACACAGACCACTTCCTGAACTCAGCTGCGTAGACTTCTACCGGATCCTTGCCTTGACGCAAAGTTTTGAGCTTCCGCTCAGCAGTGGAGGCAATGTCCGGATAATCATAAATTATGGCCATGGCCTTAAAAAATTCCTCGACTGACGTCAAAGCCTCATTCCCTGTCTGAAGGCTATATGCCCATGTTTGAGAATCCCCTGACAGCAGGGTCTTAATAAATGTAATTCTCTGTGTGTCAGTTCCTGACAAGTTGGGTCTCAACTCAAAATATGACATTACTCGATTTTTAAAATTCTGAAAGTCAGATCTATGACCAGAAAACCTTTCGGGTACAGACATACGTAAGTCTGTAACTGGAGGGGATCGCACTGAATTCACAGCCGTCTGAAGGACTTGTATGGACCCAGACAAGGCAGTGATCTGGGTCTGATGACCGTCCAGCACTCTGATGAAATTCTCCACCGAGGTGGTGAGTGCATCAAGATGGCTGTGGAGTGCATCCATTTTGTTTTTTGGGTCTGCCGTTCTGTAACGATTGGTGTCAGCACACAGAGAGAATTTGATTATTGGTGATCTGCAGTATCACCAACAATACAGATATATACCCGGTTATTGATGATCTGCAGAATCACCAATAATACAAGTATGACTAACCTCTGGACACCTGATAAATTGTAAGTGTTTTGGTGCAACAGTAGGCTGCCTCCCGTGGGGCGGGAGATGCAGATAACAATGAGCATGGACCACCTGAGGAGCAGGAGGCCCCTGGCTGTGTGTGAACTATCTCCTAGGAAAGGGGATAGAGATAACCTGCGAGCCAGTGATTCCCTGCAATACTGGGAATCAGACTATACTGCAGCCAAAGGAATCCTAAGGGATAGAGCCCCTGACTGGACTGCCGTGAGGCCTATCTGAGGAACAGGAGGTCTCTGCAGCTACCTGACACTTGGCGGGGTAGTGTCACAGGTAGTACAGACAGACTGAACACTCAAGGCATGAGTGACAGCCAGAAGGGTCGGCCAGGCTAGGTTGGCAACACACGAGCAGATAAGGTACAGAGACAGAAGGCTGATTCGGTAACCAGGTACAGGCAGGGTATGGCAACAGGTAGGCAGATATGCATAGGTACCGAATCAGAAAGCAGGAGAGAGGTCGAGAGAGCAATTGGTCATAACAGATAAAGCAGAGGCCTAGTCTAGAGTGTGAGGTCCGTGGTCTCAACACCCAGGAACTAGTCTAAAGTATAAAACAGCAATGACACAGTATTCCTAAGCTTGGGTGTGAGGTCCTTGGTCACAACACCCTGGAACTGGTCTAAAGTATAACACAGCAATGACACAGTATTCCTAAGCTTGGGTGTGAGGTCCTTGGTCACAAAACCCTGGAACTAGTCTAAAGTATAACACAGCAATGACACAGTATTCCTAAGCTTGGGTGTGAGGTCCTTGGTCACAACACCCTGGAACTGGTCTAAAGTATAACACAGCAATGACACAGTATTCCTAAGCTTGGGTGTGAGGTCCTTGGTCACAAAACCCTGTAACTGGTCTAAAGTATAACACAGCAATGACACAGTATTCCTAAGCTTGGGTGTGAGGTCCTTGGTCACAACACTCTGGAACTGGTCTAAAGTATAACACAGTAATGACACAAGCGTAATCTGGCTAAGTGTGAATTCCCAGGTCCACCTGGTTCTAACACACTGTGAGATCTGACTATGTTCTGAGTGCTCACACGTATGTATTCGCAACGGCAGACAACCTGAGACTGACCAGCGAGATCTATATATATAGTGCCGCGCTCCTCAGCGCTACCCAGCCAATGACAGTCTGCGCTGGGATCAGCTGACCAACCTGATCAGCTGATCCCTCTCCTCCTGGCATAAAGGTCCTGCCTCCCAGCGCGCGCGTAGCTCTCCATCTGTGTGCACTAGAAGGCTCAGACAAACCAGACGCATGCTGCTGTGCGGAAACCGCCGGTCTGAACGCGGAGAGAGCCGCCCCCCCGCCAGACTGCGCGGCGGCATCACCGCAATCCTTTAAAATAATATTGTCAGATTTGACAAGATTAGCTGCATGCTTGTTTCTGGTGTGATTCAGACACTACTGCAGCCAAACAGACCAGCAGGGCTGCCAGGCACCTGGTATTGTTTAAAAGGAAATAAATATGTCCGCCTCCATGTCCCTCTCGTTACAGTTTTCCTTCAAGGCTCGTACCCACGTCGTGATTTTGTAGGTTATTCTTCCAGCCACCAGCGATTTTATGAGCAACAAGCGATTGTTTCCATGATCTCGCGATGTGAGTATGAGCGTGCTATTAGAGGAACAATGTTTTGTAGCACGCATCGATTATGACTGTCATGGCGGAACAGATTGTTAAGATCCCGGATGACTCCCGCAGAAAGTGCGGCGATGGTTTGAACTCTCCTTTGCGCCCGACGTGTGCCATAACGTGACATTGCATGTTCCCACGGGCAGGACGATGGGTGGGGGAATGCTCTTAGTCTGGTGTTCTCATTGTGATCCATCTTCCTGTGTCTTCAGGTGAGTATTCAGAATTTAGCATTTCACTGCCATCAAAACTAACAATACTTAATATTGCTAAATGCTGCCATCTTGTGGTAAACAATAAAAATGCACTCAATGCTAGAAACAATACTGATAATCTAGACTGAGATCAAAGAAATCACAAAAACATCCATATATTACCGGGATGTTAGAAAGCTGGAGGCAATATTGGTCGATTTTAATAAAAAAGGAGAATGATAACCCACCTTCTAATCACATCCAGGGAGGCAGCATCCCTTCTAAACAGGAGGCTCAAACTGATGACTTCCACTACTGATATGCTGCTGGGAATAAAGAGAAATAAATAATGGATTCATGAGAATAAAAATGTATTGTAAATATTATAAGGAAAAAAATAAAACTGTAAGAAAAATGTATTGATTGATCTGTCCTAAATATGGATATGGGATAGGCAAAGTGAACAATGTTAAAGTAAACCTGAGATGAACGGGACAAAGAGATGCTTACTTCCCTGAGGCTTCCCTTTAGTCCAGTGGTCCTCAAACTAAGGCCCGCGGGCCGAATATGGCCCCCTGAGGCTTTTTTTACCGGCCCCCAAACACAAAATGTATAACTTATAGATGCGGTCAGCTACATCTTTAAATATTGGTGGTCTGCATATAGAATAGCAGTGCTGGCCACCCATTCACATCCAATCAAATTCCACATCCGGTGACACTGCTGTCCAATTGGACTGCAGTTTGTTACTTGGGTATGCTTCACTGTCTGGCCCGCAAAGACTTCTACATCATTTTATGTATATTCCGGCCCCCCAGCAGTCTGAAGTATGTTGACCCGGCCCTCGACCGAAAACCTTTGGGGAACCTGCTTAAGTCTGTCAATGCCCTCCCAGTCCGATCCGCTATGCCACTGTCAGCGATGGGGGCGGCTATGGCTGGCTAAGCTATACTGGCAACAATACCTTTGGCTGGCTAACCTATACTGGGGGTTCCTATGGCTGGCTAACCTTTTACGGCTGCACCTATGGCTGACTAACCTATACTGTGGGCACCTATGACTGGCTAACCTATACTGGGGGCACCTATGGCTGGCTAACCATTACTGGGGGCACCTATGGCTGGCTAACCTTTACATGGGGGCACCTATGGCTGGCTAACCTATACTGGGGGCACCTTTGGCTGGCTAACCTTTACTAGGGGCACCTATGGCTGGCTAACCCTACACTGGCGGCACCTATGGCTGGCTAACCTTTTACGGCAGCACCTACGGTTGGCTAACCTATACTGGGGGCACCTATGGCTGGCTAACCCTACACTGGCGGTACCTATGGCTGGCTAACCTTTACTGGGGTCACCAATGGCTGGCTAACCTATACTGGGCCACCTATGGCTAACTAACCTTTACTGGGGCACCTATGGCTGGATAACCTACTATGGGGCGCCTATAGCTGGCTACCTATACTTGGGGGCTAATTATCGCATCGTAATTACCATTCTCAAGCCCACGGGGGAGGGGGGTACAATATTAAAACCCTTGCCCCCATCATGCTGTGGTGCCCAGGAGTGTTCTGCAAATGGGAACTTCATTAAGATTGTAACTGCGCCTGAGCAGAACGCCCCCGGTCACGGGAGAACGATCGAGGTGGTGTGCGCCCAGAACAGCGCATGCACAGTAACCCGCAACCCAGATGGATCACAGACTTCATAGCAGCACAGCAGATCGGACCGGGAGGACATTGAGGGAACTAATAGACTACAGGGGGCTGGAGGAAGCCCCAGGTAAGTACAAATCATCTCAGGTTTATTTTAAGGGCAACGAACAGAAAATTGTGTAAATAAGACCAAACACTTACCAAGTGTGTAAATAAGACCCAACACATTGTATTTATTCATGACTTTCAGGGCAGCAGCCCTTGCAGCCTCCCCCCTTAGTCTTTTAAATGTATCGGCTCCCTTCATGTCCCCTCCATTGTGCCACTGCCCCCCTCAGAAAGATCTACAACCATTTTTTGTTGGGGGTTGCTGCGCATGCGTGGTCCTATCCGTGTGCCTGCTTGATTGCGCTCAAGTCTCTTGGATCATTTTGTGCACTTTCCTTTAGGCTGCTTACACACCAAGACGTTACAGGCGCACATTAGTGCGCCTGTAACGCTCCCCCAACGCACAGCAATGTAACACAAGTGGGCTGTTCACACAGCCCACGTTGCGTTACATGTAACGCTGCACGTTCTCCGCAAAGTGCAGCATGCTACGGCGTTGGAGCGGCTATAGCCGTGTTAGACTGTTTGCACATGCGCAGTGGGGGGCGGAGAGGAGGCGGGAAGAGCCAGCTACAGTAGCCGCGCACATGGCTACTTAATATTCACTGCACTGGCGGGCGCTGATTGGCCGGCGGGACCACGTGATGCGGAGTGTCTCGCTCCGCATCACGTGGACCCACTGGCCAATCAGCGCCACTCTGGGAGACATTATAGGAATCGAGCCGCCTAACGCGGCTCACTCTACCGTCGGCTCTTGCAGCACCGTACGTTGTGTTAGGTGCACGTTATGCGACCTTAACGTAGCACCTAACGCAACGTCTTGGTGTGCAAGTAGCCTTAGGGCTTGTTCACACTATGAGTTTTTGCTGAATTTTTTAAGCGCTGGCAATTTTGCAAATCGCTCTAAAAGCGTTTGTGCAATAACTTCCTATGAGAATGTTCACATTTGAGCGTTTGGATTTTTTTTATAAATGCTAACGCACTACCTGTACCATTGTCGGAGCATTTTGGCTCAATGGAAGGTATAGGGAAATCGCAAAGCTTTTGAAAAAGCCCTTTGTATAGCGATTTCACAAGCGATTTTAAGAATAAATACATTGTATTTATTCATTTCTGGGTTAAAGAATTCACTGATGTCAGGAAGTAAAAAAACATTCGCTCCGCCGAAATCGACAGGTGAGCAGTTAGGGAGGGACCCCTGTGGGAGGGATGCCTGCACGGGGCGGTCCTGCTAGCGACGCAATCTTGCGATGGCGTCCAACTGAAGCCTCCCACCTGAATGCTAATGGCTGCTAGATATGGTATGGCAGGTAAAGGGTGTATGACAGTGCATCCTGATTGGCTGACGAGCACCTGCTGACCAATTTCAAATGTAGCTGGATGCATGTACTGCTGTGTTCTATTGCTTGTGTGTGTTGAATTTAGCATTCAGTATGGAGGCAGTGTTGGTGGGTTTTCTGGATGTGAGAGGTCCAGAGCCTGGGTGTGAGAGGTCTAGGACATGGCGGACAGGTGAGCGGTTAGGGAGGGACCCCTGTGGGAGGGATGCCTGCACGGGGCGGTCCTGCTAGCGACGCAATCTTGCGATGGCGTCCAACTGAAGCCTCCCACCTGAATGCTAATGGCTGCTAGATATGATATGGCAGGTAAAGGGTGTATGACAGTGCATCCTGATTGGCTGACGAGCACCTGCTGACCAATTTCAAATGTAGCTGGATGCATGTACTGCTGTGTTCTATTGCTTGTGTGTGTTGTTGTTTTTTTTAAACCAGAGATCTGTCCCCCTGTGAGCAAAGCATTCCCCTCACCCCTCAGGAATGTCGCACGTGGCCAGATTCCCTGCAGGGACCAGCTCATTCCCCCCACAGCCAAATGGCTCCATGAAAAGAGCCAGGAAGCTGGCTTCCCAGGGGGGCCCCGAGAAAGCCAGCCGGGGCGGCACCGATAGTGACAGATATGAATGCATGTGATGTATGGTTTCTTACCTATTATATGGAGACCGTATATCGCACAGCTATAGTCTTATTCGTTAAAGTCTGCCCAACGCGCTGATATAACATTCATGGCAACATCTCGTCCAGTTATTGCGGTATAAAACTTCTCAGGAACCTGACCCGCTGCCTTAGTCATGTCTGATGTCATATTAATCAGTATTTTCTGACAATTAGGAATCTGCTATCCACCTAAATATGACATGTATCGTCCACGAGTTACGGCATTTTATAAGTTTAAACCTCAAATCTCTCTCAGAGAGAATGAACTGTCATTGGTTGGTAATTCAGAGAGGACGGGCATTGCCACACCCCCGAGCCAGCTTCATCAAAAGCACGGTGCCAGCAGGCGGACTTCAGTCCTCCAAATTCCATCTTTATGAGAGCCTGTCTGCTGCTAGCCAGAGGATACATGGTTAGCGGCCATCCTGTTTGGACTTTGCTCTGAGCTGAAACTAAAGAACTTTGCTGAAATTGAAACCAAGGACTTTATGATTTTCCCACAAAAGGACATCTCTCCATGAACTTTAAGTATCCGTGTTTTTCTCCCTTTTATTTTCATACTGTGTTATCTCATGTCTCAATAATTGTTGATTTTAATAATTTTCTGTATATATTAATTATTTATATTGCATATTTTATTAAAGGACGTTCAAACGTCCTTTGTTTATTCAGCTACCCTATTATTCAGCTATACACAGAAACTGAACCCAGACTTCTGAGGAGACGCTACTTTCGTTGCTAGCTAGACAGAATAGAGTGTGTTTTATTTGCAGGTCTAGAAATAGCTAGTCAGTGGGTGCTTCTGGCCCAGGAAAGCAGAAGTGGTGGCAGTTCAGTGGCGGACATACGGCCGTGCAGGCCGTGCCGCCGCACGAGGGCCCCTGAAGTTCCGTTTTCTTCAGGGGCCCATTAAGTATTTTTTTTTAATTTTTTTTTAATTATTTTATTCCCCGGGGGCCCCCCGATTCCTATCCTCCCTCCCTCCCTCACCTCGGGGGGCCCCCCTCCCGATATGCGCGGCGGGAGAGCGAGCGAGCGAGCGGCAAATGCAGGAAGTCTTCAGGGCTCTCCAGGCATCCGCTAGAGGCCCAGCCACTTAGTCTCCAATATGTCTCCAGTTGGAGACATATTGGAGACTCAGTGGCTGGGCCTCTAGCGGATGCCTGGAGAGCCCTGAAGACTTCCTGCATTTGCCGCTCGCTCTCCCGCCGCGCATATCGGGAGGGGGCCCCCGAGGTGAGGAAGGAAGGGAGGGAGGGAGGGAGGATAGGAGTCGGGCCCCCCACCCGGATAGCTACCCACCCGGCTACCTAACCACCTACCCACCCGGCTACCTATCTACCCACCCACCAGGCTTCCTACCTACCCACCCGACTACCTAACCACCCACCAGGCTTCCTACCTACCTACCCACCCGGCTACCTACCCACCCACCAGGCTTCCTACCTAACCACCCACCTAACTACCTAACCACCCACCCGGCTACCTACCCACCCACCAGGCTTCCTACCTAACCACCCACCCGGCTACCTACCCACCCGGCTACCTACCCACCCGGCTACCTACCTACCTACCCACCCGGCTACCTACCTAACCACCCACCCGGCTACCTACCTAACCACCCACCCGGCTACCTACCGGGCTAGTTACCAACCCACCCACCAGGCTACCTACCTACCTACCCACCCGGCTACCTACCCACCCACCAGGCTTCCTACCTAACCACCCACCTAACTACCTAACCACCCACCCGGCTACCTACCCACCCACCAGGCTTCCTACCTAACCACCCACCCGGCTACCTACCCACCCGGCTACCTACCCACCCGGCTACCTACCTACCTACCCACCCGGCTACCTACCTAACCACCCACCCGGCTACCTACCTAACCACCCACCCGGCTACCTACCGGGCTAGTTACCAACCCACCCACCAGGCTACCTACCCACCCACCAGGCTACCTACCCACCCACCCACCAGGCTACCTACCCACCCACCAGGCTTCCTACCTACCCACCCGGCTACCTACCTACCCACCCACCCGGCTACCCACCCACCAGGCTTCCTACCTACCTACCCACCCGGCTACCTACCTAACCACCCACCCGGCTACCTACCGGGCTAGTTACCAACCCACCCACCAGGCTACCTACCCACCCACCAGGCTACCCACCCACCCACCAGGCTACCTACCTAACCACCCACCCGGCTACCTACCTAACCACCCACCCGGCTACCTACCGGGCTAGTTACCAACCCACCCACCAGGCTACCTACCTAACCACCCACCCGGCTACCTACCGGGCTAGTTACCAACCCACCCACCAGGCTACCTACCCACCCACCAGGCTACCTACCTAACCACCCACCCACCAGGCTACCTACCTAACCACCCACCCACCAGGCTACCTACCTAACCACCCACCCGGCTACCTACCGGGCTAGTTACCAACCCACCCACCAGGCTACCTACCTACCCACCCACCAGGCTACCTACCTAACCACCCACCCGGCTACCTACCGGGCTAGTTACCAACCCACCCACCAGGCTACCTACCTACCCACCCACCGGGCTACCTACCCACCCACCCACCCACCCACTCACCCACTCACTCACTCACTCACTCACTCACTCACTCACTCACCCACTCACTCACTCACTCACCCACCCACTAACCCACCCACTAGGCTACCTATCCACCCAACCACCCATGGGAGCTGCGCGCCGGATGGAGGCTGGGACAGGAGGTCTGCTGCTGCAGGTGAGTAAATGTTTTTGTTTTATTTATATTAGCAGGTGTATGTTCTGGGCAGGTCTGCCACATGATTGCATGTATTTTCTGGGCATATCTGCCGACATGATTGCACGTATTTTCTGGGCATATCTGCCGACTTGTTTGCACGTATTTTCTGGGCATATCTGCCGACTTGATTGCATGTATTTTCTGGGCATATCTGCCGACTTGTTTGCACGTATTTTCTGGGCATATCTGCCGACTTGATTGCATGTATTTTCTGGGCATATCTGCCGACTTGATTGCACGTATTTTCTGGGCATATCTGCCGACATGATTGCACGTATTTTCTGGGCATATCTGCCGACATGATTGCACGTATTTTCTGGGCATATCTGCCGACATGATTGCACGTATTTTCTGGGCATATATGTGTATTTTCTTGAGAAAACCTGCACAATTATGTGAATTTTCTGGGGAAAGGGTCACCAAAACTTGGGCCCACTGTCTTTGCGTTGCACTTTTCAAGGGAACCTGAGGTGAGAATAATATTGAGGCTGACATATTTCTCTCCTTTTAAGCAATACCAGTTGCCTGGCTGCCGTGCTGGTCCTCTGCCTCTTATTCTTTCAACCATAGACCCTGAACAAGCATGCAGCAGGTCAGGGGTTTCTGACAATATTGTCAGAACTGAGAAGATTAGCTGCATGCTTGTTGCTGGTGTAATTCAGTTTATTACTGCAGCCAAATAGATCAGCAGGGCCGCCAGGCAACTAGTATTGTTTAAAAGGAAATAAACCCTCACCCCGGGTTCGCTTTAAGTTACAGTTAGCTCCGCCCTCATCCGGTCATTGCCACGCCCATTTTTTGCCGCGGCTCTATCCACTATTTTTTGCCGCGGCGCGCTTAGCGCGCCGCAGGTTGTAGCCACGCCCATATTTTGCCGCGCCGCGCTACGCGCGCCGCAGGTCATAGGGGGACCACAATTACAATTTTGCACAGGGGCCCACTGCTGGCTGTGTCCGCCACTGTGGCAGTTATACCCTGAAATATGTGTAAGTTGTAATTACCGTACCTCACTGGCTCCCTTCTGGTCGGGCTGCTGCAAAAATTCTGTCGATTTCTGCCCAGTGATCGCGACCACAGCTTGCATGGTCTGTGTACTGAAACCGATTGGAAGGCAATTTGTGGTCTGGCCACCAGGGGCTCTGTGACACTGATGACCCTTGAGGTTTAACGATCACTCCCTCCAATATAGGATTTCCTAAGCCTCAAACAGGCTGGATATAGTGTAACTCCGATTTTATTAAAATATTTAAAAAAGTAGTGCACTGCGGAGCCAAAGGAGCGAAGCAGAAACTAGATGAGCCCGGGATAATTTGATCTGATATGCACATTTTAAAGTGGAAATTTGTAAGTGCACTACTTTTTTTTTTAAATATTTTAATAAAAACGGAGTTACACTATATCCAGCCTGTTTGAGGCTTAGGAAATCCTATATTGGAGGGAGTGATCGTTACACGCTTTCAAGCTCTGACTGCTGATCTGTGCTGGGTCGGCCAGCATTTCTGGTGAGAGGCTTAAGTTTCTAGCTCGGTGGTGGAACACTGGGTGCTTGAGTTCTGCTAAGGAACACTGGTGGTGTTGTGGTAGCTTGGAAAAGCCATACAGTGAGTGTTGCACTATTGTGTTGTTATTTGTTGTTACATGCATGGAGCCATGAAGATCGGAGGTGGAGTACATGTGGCATATCTGTGAACTGGCAAGGCCAGAGGCATGTGTTGCTGATCCTAGATTGGACAGCCATATTATCTGGTGAGCGTATACTTGTACTATTGGTGAAGGAGCTGCCTAGGGAAGAGTTTAAACCTCAAGGGTCATCAGCATTGAGGGAAGCTTATGAGGACTCTTTTGTATTCATTACGTGAAGTGTTTTACGCAGATGCTAATGTTATTATTATCAATTTCTTGTTGAGCGCCCTGTACACTGTTTTACTTTCTATAATTGTCCTATCAGATCTGTGGTATAGCTGTAAGATATTTGCATTCTGTCCTTTGTCACAAGAGCCAACAACTAAGCAAGCTTTTTGTGTGACCTCAATGTGCTGCTATATAATGATGTCTCAAGGATGCACTTGAATTTAGTATTTACTGAACTCCAATAAAGTTAGTTAGGGCTGGTTCAGATGTACAGCAACTGTCCCTGACGTTTAACGCTAGGAATCCACCGCGCTGTAATTAAGATGAGTGGGAGCGTTCATATCCTTTACTGTCGTTTGCTGCAGGTTGATTTTTCTGGAGTCGATTATGTTCGCAGCTACATAACTCCCTTGGGCTCTTAAAGGGAAACTTAAGTCAGTCTAAAAAATGAAGTATAGTACTCAAGGATGCTCTGGTCCCCTGCCGCAGATCTGTTTAGCTTTTGGCGACAAAAGGCCACTGAGCCTGGGCTGCGTGCACCCTCGTACTCGCTCCCGGTGCCTGGAGTGTCCTGCGCAGGCGCAGTAGAGATTTTCTCATACTGCACCTGCGTAGGAAGATCCCAGTGACGGGAGCGCGAATGAGGACACGCACAGCCAGGGTCATGCAGGTGCTGTGGCCAGCCACAGACTCAGTCGCCAAAATCGAAACGGAGCCGTAGCAGGGGATTGCAGCATCCTACAGTACAGGCCGACTGCAAGGGGTCGGTAGAAGCCCCAGGTAAGAAATATTGAATTTTTTATCCCTTTAAAGCAAATCTGTATCTGTAAGAAAGGGAAAAGTTAGACACTTACATGGGTAGATGGCCAGGTTCCAGAGGCTTCCCACAACCTCCTTGAGACCACCACTGGACCCCGGGACCCTCTGGACGTTCGCAGGCACTCTCCCGTTGATGAACAAGCACAGCTGCATTGCACAGGTGCTGAACACCTCGTGCCTGCGCAGTGGTCACTCCGGCTTGGCTGTTTCTGCCGATCCCCTGCAGCATCCTGCACCTGCGCAGTGTGGCTGAGCTCGTTCAGAGACTGGAGGGTAGTAGGGCACTCTTCAGCAAGCCCTTGTCAAAGACATTTGTGGGCTCCCTGCACTGGATCAGTGGAAGCGAAGGGGATGGGGGAAGTCTCTGGATTATCCGGTGAATTACCTTTACTAAGGTAAGTACCTATTTAGGGCACATTTTAACCCTTCAGGTTTCCTTGAGGCACACCTGCACTGCAAGTGAGTGTTGTGTTACCGTCTTTTACTGCAATGCAATTCAATGGAGCTTAGCACACTTACCGCATCACGCCAGAAGTGCACAATCCGGCACCACAAAGCCAACAGCGCGTTACCGCTGGACTTTCGCTACGGTGGAAGTAATATAAGGCAATGGATAATGCATAGCTTTTAAATGGTTGGCACCAGCGTTGCGGCGCACAACAATGAGAATACGATGGGGATCCCCTGGAGTCCCTTTAACATACTTCCTGTCCAGCAGGGAGTATGTCACTGAGTGAGGGGCGGTGAGGGGAGCACCTGTGATTTTGTGCGTTGTGGTTCGATGCAGCGGGGGTGGGGCATCACACTGCAAACACACGCCTCAAGTGTAAAACCGGCCTTAGAAAGAAACTGTAACCAAAATAACATAACGGACAAATTTGTTTATTCTTTTACAATATTCATAGCTGGTCAACCAGAAAGCGCTGGGGGAAGAATTCCGCATAATAAACAGCCTAGGCTAAGCGTCACTGGGAGGGCGGAGCTACACGCCAGTATACAGATACAGGAAGTGTTTCTGATGCTGAAACCAGGAAAATTAGAGAAAAACTGGGTATCCTGAATAATTTACTGCATACTACTCTATGTCATTACAGTTCCTTTTTTTAATGATGACAAACAAACTAAGTCTGTCCTTCTGGACCGGCCCTTTTAATGTTATATATTTGCTGGCATGTCATTTGGCAACAGAGTATCGTATCAGAAGAGATCATAATGTTTGATAATAGTCTGCATTACACAATGTGACAGCTTTATAGACACTAATAGAAGAAAAAAATAACGGCTTTTCCAAACGCGCCTGATATATCATTGTTTGTTATACAGTCAGTGCAGCAGTAGCTGCTGCTCACACAGAGGGATAAGGACACAGGAGAGGTGAGACTGGTCATTATCATAGCATCTTATAAAAGCTAGAACGTAGCGGCCTAACTAAGGAGCTTGGGGCCCTGGTTGCGAGTTTTACAAGGGGCCCCAAGCACTATCAGTATGGAGAGCTGCAGTGTCAGAGAGGTGTAATCAGAGTAAGACAATAGCTTTTTAGGGATTATTACTATTCAATGCATATATAGAGGTGTTAATTAGCAGCATAGCACCAATAGAAAGTGAATAAGATGACTGAAGGAGTTACCCTAGCAGGCCCCTCTGGCCCAAGGGCCCAGGTGTGGTCTCTACCTCTGCACCCCCTATTGCTACGCCACTCCTGATATGCTTGTTTCCTGTTCATTATTGTGGCTGGGGCAAGAAATATAGTATCAGTAAAAATATATTCTTTTAGTTCAGCTGTTTAAAGCAAATCTGAAGAGAAAAAAAAATTATGATATAATGAATATTATGTGCACTATGGATAATGACTACAACATTAGTAGTGAAGAAAAGAGTCCCGTATTTTTATTTTCCGTTATATAGCCTTTTTTTTTTGTATAACATTGCATCATACTGTCCCAGTTTCCATTATAAAACCACGCTGTCTTTTAAGCTAAAAAAAACAAAGCAGAGATAATGACACTTTAAAGGGGAACTGAAGTAAGAGGTATACGGAGGCTGACATATTTATTTCCTTTTAATCAATACCAGTTGCCTGGAAGCCCTGCTGGTCTATTTCTCTGCAGTAGTATCTGAATAACACCAGAACCAAGCATGCAGCTAGTCTTGTCAGATCTGACTTTAAAGTCTGAAACACCTGATCTGCTGCATGCTTGTTCAGGGGCTATGGCTAATAGTATTAGAGGCAGAGGATCAACAGGGCTGCAAGGCAACTGGTATTGATTAAAAGGAAATAAATATGGCAGCCTCCGTATAACTCTTACTTCAGTTCCCAGTTGGTCCCCCTTAGGCCTGGTTCAACATTGGGATCGCAAAAGGCAAATCACAATCGCCTATAGAGTGCATTTTTACTAAGCAAATGTGGCTCCATGTTGCAGTGATTGCGTTTTTCGAGTCTCATTCCAGAGAATGAGAATGGCATTCTAACTGCCACCGAAATGTTGCACGCAGTGCACCTTTGCGACATATGCACACCGCAGGCACTGCAAGTATTTACCACATTGCTTTGCTGAATACCGGCTATCAGCAAAGAGCAGAAACGCTCCCCACCAAAAGCATACCAAGTGTGAACTGGCCCTTGAGAGAACTTGATTGGTGATTACAAATTGTTGTAACCTACAGTCTAGAACTCAGGGGCATCTTTAAAATGATTGAAATATACCCCCAAGTTCTACTTATGGCCTCCTCCTCCCCACAGCCATACCAATCCTCACCAAAAAGTTACAAAGCATAGAAGCACAACCAAAACAAAAAAGATGCAGGCCGGCAATCGTAGTTCTGGAAAATACCAATTCTTTTTTAATACTTTACTTTATTCTTTTTTGGCAGAGTACTTTGGCTAATCCAATTGGCTAAAAGTAAATCACATTTTGGCCAATAGGATTGTAAGCCGGCCCACCATGGCAAAGTACACTCTTAGGGCAGGTTGGAGAAAGGAAGTGAGAGAGGTATAGGGGATGGCAGTTTTGAAGAGGGATAAGAGGGATAGGTGGTCATCATGGGTACCACTCTTACACCCTCAAGTGTAAAGTCTGGAAACACAACGACCACCTGATAAATAATTGGGACCCAGTTGGTCCCCCTTATGCCTGGTTCAACATTGGGATCGCAAAAGGAAAATCACAATCGCTTATGGAGTGTCATTGCGTTTTTACCAAGCAATTGTGGCTCCATGTTGCAGTGATTGCGTTTTTCGAGTCTCATTCCAGAGAATGAGAATGGCATTCTAACTGCCACCGAAATGTTGCACGCAGTGCACCTTTGCGACATATGCACACCGCAGGCACTGCAAGGATTTACCACATTGCTTTGCTGAATACCGGCTATCAGCAAAGAGCAGAAATGCTCCCCACCAAAAGCACACCAAGTGTGAACTGGCCCTTAAGAGAATTTGATTGGTGATTACAAATTGTTGCAGCCTGCAGTGTAGAACTCAGGGGCATATTTAAAATGATTTAAATAAACCCCCAAGTTCTACGTATGGCCTCCTCCTCCCCACAGCCATACCAATCCTCACCAAAAAGTTACAAAGCATAGAAGCGCAAACAAAACAAAAAAGATGCAGGCCGACAATCGTAATTTTTGAAAATACCAATTGCACTAGCAAAAACCAGGCAATGCAATTTACATGTTCATCGCCGTGCTGTTGCTATTGGCAAAATGGGCACGATACCATTTTTTAACTGTAACGTGCCTAATACAAAAGGGCTCTAATTAGTTGATCTCCCTCTCAGATGGTTTATTATATTCTTTTTTGGCAGAGTACTTTGGCTAATCCAATTGGCTAAAAGTAAATCACATTTTGGCCAATAGGATTGTAAGCCGGCCCACCATGGCAAGGTAGACTCTTAGGGCAGGTTGGAGAAAGGAAGTGAGAGAGGTATAGGGGATGGCAGTTTTGAAGAGGGATAAGAGGGATAGGTGGTAATCATGGGTACCACCCTTACACCCTCAAGTGTAAAGTCTGGAAACACAACGACCACCTGATAAATAATTCGGACCCAGTTGGTCCCCCTTAGGGCTGGTTTAACATTGGGATCTCAAAAGGCAAATCACAATCGCCTATGGAGTGTGATTGCATTTTTACCAAGCAATTGTGGCTCTATGCTGCATCGATTGCGTTTTTCGAATCTCATTCCAGAGAATGAGAATGGCATTCTAACTGCCACCGAAATGTTGCACGCAGTGCACCTGTGCGACATATGCACACCTCAGGCACTGCAAGGATTTACCACAGTGCTTTGCTGAATACCGGCTATCAGCAAAGAGCAGAAACGCCCTCCACCAAAAGCACACCAAGTGTGAACTGGTCTTGAGAGAATTTGATTGGTGATTACAAATTGTTGCAGCCTGCAGTGTAGAACTCAGGGGCATATTTAAAATGATTTAAATATACCCCCAAGTTCTACGTATGGCCTCCTCCTCCCCACAGCCATACCAATCCTCACCAAAAAGTTACAAAGCATAGAAATGCAAACAAAACAAAAAAGATGCAGGCCGACAATCGTAATTATTGAAAATACCAATTGCACTAGCAAAAACCAGGCAATGCAATTTACATGTTCATCGCCGTGCTGTTGCTATTGGCAAAATGGGCACGATACCATTTTTTTATTGTAACGTGCCTAATACAAAAGGGCTCTAATTAGTTGATCTCCCTCTCAGATGGTTTATTATATTCTTTTTTGGCAGAGTACTTTGGCTAATCCAATTGGCTAAAAGTAAATCACATTTTGGCCAATAGGATTGTAAGCCGGCCCACCATGGCAAGGTAGACTCTTAGGGCAGGTTGGAGAAAGGAAGTGAGAGAGGTATAGGGGATGGCAGTTTTGAAGAGGGATAAGAGGGATAGGTGGTAATCATGGGTACCACCCTTACACCCTCAAGTGTAAAGTCTGGAAACACAACGACCACCTGATAAATAATTCGGACCCAGTTGGTCCCCCTTAGGGCTGGTTTAACATTGGGATCTCAAAAGGCAAATCACAATCGCCTATGGAGTGTGATTGCATTTTTACCAAGCAATTGTGGCTCTATGCTGCATCGATTGCGTTTTTCGAATCTCATTCCAGAGAATGAGAATGGCATTCTAACTGCCACCGAAATGTTGCACGCAGTGCACCTGTGCGACATATGCACACCTCAGGCACTGCAAGGATTTACCACAGTGCTTTGCTGAATACCGGCTATCAGCAAAGAGCAGAAACGCCCTCCACCAAAAGCACACCAAGTGTGAACTGGTCTTGAGAGAATTTGATTGGTGATTACAAATTGTTGCAGCCTGCAGTGTAGAACTCAGGGGCATATTTAAAATGATTTAAATATACCCCCAAGTTCTACGTATGGCCTCCTCCTCCCCACAGCCATACCAATCCTCACCAAAAAGTTACAAAGCATAGAAATGCAAACAAAACAAAAAAGATGCAGGCCGACAATCGTAATTATTGAAAATACCAATTGCACTAGCAAAAACCAGGCAATGCAATTTACATGTTCATCGCCGTGCTGTTGCTATTGGCAAAATGGGCACGATACCATTTTTTTATTGTAACGTGCCTAATACAAAAGGGCTCTAATTAGTTGATCTCCCTCTCAGATGGTTTATTATATTCTTTTTTGGCAGAGTACTTTGGCTAATCCAATTGGCTAAAAGTAGATCACATTTTGGCCAATAGGATTGTAAGCTGGCCCACCATGGCAAGGTAGACTCTTAGGGCAGGTTGGAGAAAGGAAGTGAGAGAGGTATAGGGGATGGCAGTTTTGAAGAGGGATAAGAGGGATAGGTGGTAATCATGGGTACCATCTTACACCCTCAAGTGTAAAGTCTGGAAACACAACGACCACCTGATAAATAATTCGGACCCAGTTGGTCCCCCTTAGGCCTGGTTTAACATTGGGATCTCAAAAGGCAAATCACAATCGCCTATGGAGTGTGATTGCATTTTTACCAAGCAATTGTGGCTCCATGCTGCATTGATTGCGTTTTTCGAATCGCATTCCAGAGAATGAGAATGGCATTCTAACTGCCACCGAAATGTTGCACGCAGTGCACCTGTGCGACATATGCACACCTCAGGCACTGCAAGGATTTACCACAGTGCTTTGCTGAATACCGGCTATCAGCAAAGAGCAGATACGCACTCCACCAAAAGCACACCAAGTGTGAACTGGCCCTTGAGAGAATTTAATTGGTGATTACAAATTGTTGCAGCCTGCAGTGTAGAACTCTGGGGCATATTTAAAATGATTTAAATATACCCCCAAGTTCTACGTATGGCCTCCTCCTCCCCACAGCCATACCAACCCTCACCAAAAAGTTACAAAGCAAACAAAACAAAAAAGATGCAGGCCGACAATCGTAATTATTGAAAATACCAGTTGCACTAGCAAAAACCAGGCAATGCAATTTACATGTTCATCGCCGTGCTGTTGCTATTGGCAAAATGGGCACGATACCATTTTTTAATTGTAACGTGCCTAATACAAAAGGGGTCTAATTAGTTGATCTCCCTCTCAGATGGTTTATTATATTCTTTTTTGGCAGAGTACTTTGGCTAATCCAATTGGCTAAAAGTAAATCACATTTTGGCCAATAGGATTGTAAGCCGGCCCACCATGGCAAGGTAGACTCTTAGGGCAGGTTGGGGGAAGGGAGTGAGTTAGGCATAGGGGATGGCAGTTTTGAAGGGGGATAAGGGGGATAGGTGGTCATCATGGGTACCACTCTTACACCCTCAAGTGTAAAGTCTGGAACCCATGACAACCACCTGTTAATTAATTGGGTCCCAGTTGGTCCCCCTTATGCCTGGTTCAACATTGGGATCGCAAAAGGAAAATCACAATCGCTTATGGAGTGTGATTGCGTTTTTACCAAGCAATTGTGGCTCCATGTTGCAATGATTGCGTTTTTCGAGTCTCATTCCAGAGAATGAGAATGGCATTCTAACTGCCACCGAAATGTTGCACGCAGTGCACCTTTGCGACATATGCACACCACAGGCACTGCAAGGATTTACCACATTGCTTTGCTGAATACCGGCTATCAGCAAAGAGCAGAAATGCTCCCCACCAAAAGCACACCAAGTGTGAACTGGCCCTTAAGAGAATTTGATTGGTGATTACAAATTGTTGCAGCCTGCAGTGTAGAACTCAGGGGCATATTTAAAATGATTTAAATATACCCCCAAGTTCTACGTATGGCCTCCTCCTCACCACAGCCATACCAACCCTCACCAAAAAGTTACAAAGCAAACAAAACAAAAAAGATGCAGGCCGACAATCGTAATTATTGAAAATACCAGTTGCACTAGCAAAAACCAGGCAATGCAATTTACATGTTTATCGCCGTGCTGTTGCAATTGGTAAAATGGGCACGATACCATCTTTTAATTGTAACGTGCCTAATACAAAAGGGCTCTAATTAGTTGATCTCCCTCTCAGATGGTTTATTATATTCTTTTTTGGCAGAGTACTTTGGCTAATCCAATTGGCTAAAAGTAAATCACATTTTGGCCAATAGGATTGTAAGCCGGCCCACCATGGCAAGGTACACTATTAGGGCAGGTTGGGGGAAGGGAGTGAGTTAGGCATAGGGGATGGCAGTTTTGAAGGGGGAGAAGGGGGATAGGTGGTCATCATGGGTACCACTCTTACACCCTCAAGTGTAAAGTCTGGAACCCATGACAACCACCTGATAAATAATTGGGACCCAGTTGGTCCCCCTTATGCCTGGTTCAACATTGGGATCGCAAAAGGAAAATCACAATCGCTTATGGAGTGTGATTGCGTTTTTACCAAGCCATTGTGGCTCCATGTTGCAGTGATTGCGTTTTTCGAGTCTCATTCCAGAGAATGAGAATGGCATTCTAACTGCCACCAAAATGTTGCACGCAGTGCACCTTTGCGACATATGCACACCGCAGGCACTGCAAGGATTTACCACATTGCCTTGCTGAATACCGGCTATCAGCAAAGAGCAGAAATGCTCCCCACCAAAAGCACACCAAGTGTGAACTGGCCCTTAAGAGAATTTGATTGGTGATTACAAATTGTTGCAGCCTGCAGTGTAGAACTCAGGGTCATATTTAAAATGATTTAAATATACCCCCAAGTTCTACGTATGGCCTCCTCCTCCCCACAGCCATACCAACCCTCACCAAAAAGTTACAAAGCAAACAAAACAAAAAAGATGCAGGCCGACAATCGTAATTATTGAAAATACCAATTGCACTAGCAAAAACCAGGCAATGCAATTTACATGTTCATCGCCGTGCTGTTGCTATTGGTAAAATGGGCACGATACCATTTTTTAATTGTAACGTGCCTAATACAAAAGGGCTCTAATTAGTTGATCTCCCTCTCAGATGGTTTATTATATTCTTTTTTGGCAGAGTACTTTGGCTAATCCAATTGGCTAAAAGTAAATCACATTTTGGCCAATAGGATTGTAAGCCGGCCCACCATGGCAAGGTATTCTCTTAGGGCAGGTTGGGGGAAGGGAGTGAGTTAGGCATAGGGGATGGCAGTTTTGAAGGGGGATAAGGGGGATAGGTGGTCATCATGGGTACCACTCTTACACCCTCAAGTGTAAAGTCTGGAACCCATGACAACCACCTGATAAATAATTGGGACCCAGTTGGTCCCCCTTATGCCTGGTTCAACATTGGGATCGCAAAAGGAAAATCACAATCGCCTATGGAGTGTGATTGCAATTTTACCAAGCAATTGTGGCTCCATGTTGCAGTGATTGCGTTTTTCGAGTCTCATTCCAGAGAATGAGAATGGCATTCTAACTGCCACCGAAATGTTGCACGCAGTGCACCTTTGTGACATATGCACACCGCAGGCACTGCAAGGATTTACCACATTGCTTTGCTGAATACCGGCTATCAGCAAAGAGCAGAAATGCTCCCCACCAAAAGCACACCAAGTGTGAACTGGCCCTTAAGAGAATTTGATTGGTGATTACAAATTGTTGCAGCCTGCAGTGTAGAACTCTGGGGCATATTTAAAATGATTTAAATATACCCCCAAGTTCTACGTATGGCCTCCTCCTCCCCACAGCCATACCAACCCTCACCAAAAAGTTACAAAGCAAACAAAACAAAAAAGATGCAGGCCGACAATCGTAATTATTGAAAATACCAGTTGCACTAGCAAAAACCAGGCAATGCAATTTACATGTTCATCGCCGTGCTGTTGCTATTGGTAAAATGGGCACGATACCATCTTTTAATTGTAACGTGCCTAATACAAAAGGGCTCTAATTAGTTGATCTCCCTCTCAGATGGTTTATTATATTCTTTTTTGGCAGAGTACTTTGGCTAATCCAATTGGCTAAAAGTAAATCACATTATGGCCAATAGGATTGTAAGCCGGCCCACCATGGCAAGGTAGACTCTTAGGGCAGGTTGGGGGAGGGGAGTGAGTTAGGCATAGGGGATGGCAGTTTTGAAGGGGGATAAGGGGGATAGGTGGTCATCATGGGTACCACTCTTACACCCTCAAGTGTAAAGTCTGGAACCCATGACAACCACCTGATAAATAATTGGGACCCAGTTGGTCCCCCTTAGGCGTGGTTCAACATTGAGATCGCAAAAGGAAAATCACAATCGCTTATGGAGTGTGATTGCGTTTTTACCAAGCAATTGTGGCTCCATGTTGCAGTGATTGCGTTTTTCGAGTCTCATTCCAGAGAATGAGAATGGCATTCTAACTGCCACCGAAATGTTGCACGCAGTGCACCTTTGCAACATATGCACACCGCAGGCACTGCAAGGATTTACCACATTGCTTTGCTGAATACCGGCAATCAGCAAAGAGCAGAAATGCTCCCCACCAAAAGCACACCAAGTGTGAACTGGCCCTTAAGAGAATTTGATTGGTGATTACAAATTGTTGCAGCCTGCAGTGTAGAACTCTGGGGCATATTTAAAATGATTTAAATATACCCCCAAGTTCTACGTATGGCCTCCTCCTCCCCACAGCCATACCAACCCTCACCAAAAAGTTACAAAGAAAACAAAACAAAAAAGATGCAGGCCG
The DNA here is from genome assembly GCF_040937935.1 of Hyperolius riggenbachi. Taxonomy (NCBI): domain Eukaryota; kingdom Metazoa; phylum Chordata; class Amphibia; order Anura; family Hyperoliidae; genus Hyperolius; species Hyperolius riggenbachi. The sequence goes on from NC_090657.1 coordinate 73,250,115, forward strand.
ACAATCGTAATTATTGAAAATACCAGTTGCACTAGCAAAAACCAGGCAATGCAATTTACATGTTCATCGCCGTGCTGTTGCTATTGGTAAAATGGGCACGATACCATCTTTTAATTGTAACGTGCCTAATACAAAAGGGCTCTAATTAGTTGATCTCCCTCTCAGATGGTTTATTATATTCTTTTTTGGCAGAGTACTTTGGCTAATCCAATTGGCTAAAAGTAAATCACATTTTGGCCAATAGGATTGTAAGCCGGCCCACCATGGCAAGGTAGACTCTTAGGGCAGGTTGGGGGAAGGGAGTGAGTTAGGCATAGGGGATGGCAGTTTTGAAGGGGGATAAGGGGGATAGGTGGTCATCATGGGTACCACTCTTACACCCTCAAGTGTAAAGTCTGGAACCCATGACAACCACCTGATAAATAATTGGGACCCAGTTGGTCCCCCTTATGCCTGGTTCAACATTGGGATCGCAAAAGGAAAATCACAATCGCTTATGGAGTGTGATTGCGTTTTTACCAAGCAATTGTGGCTCCATGTTGCAGTGATTGCGTTTTTCGAGTCTCATTCCAGAGAATGAGAATGGCATTCTAACTGCCACCGAAATGTTGCACGCAGTGCACCTTTGCGACATATGCACACCGCAGGCACTGCAAGGATTTACCACATTGCCTTGCTGAATACCGGCTATCAGCAAAGAGCAGAAATGCTCCCCACCAAAAGCACACCAAGTGTGAACTGGCCCTTAAGAGAATTTGATTGGTGATTACAAATTGTTGCAGCCTGCAGTGTAGAACTCAGGGGCATATTTAAAATGATTTAAATATACCCCCAAGTTCTACGTATGGCCTCCTCCTCCCCACAGCCATACCAACCCTCACCAAAAAGTTACAAAGCAAACAAAACAAAAAAGATGCAGGCCGACAATGGTAATTATTGAAAATACCAATTGCACTAGCAAAAACCAGGCAATGCAATTTACATGTTCATCGCCGTGCTGTTGCTATTGGTAAAATGGGCACGATACCATTTTTTTAATTGTAACGTGCCTAATACAAAAGGGCTCTAATTAGTTGATCTCCCTCTCAGATGGTTTATTATATTCTTTTTTGGCAGAGTACTTTGGCTAATCCAATTGGCTAAAAGTAAATCACATTATGGCCAATAGGATTGTAAGCCGGCCCACCATGGCAAGGTAGACTCTTAGGGCAGGTTGGGGAGGGGAGTGAGTTAGGCATAGGGGATGGCAGTTTTGAAGGGGGATAAGGGGGATAGGTGGTCATCATGGGTACCACTCTTACACCCTCAAGTGTAAAGTCTGGAACCCATGACAACCACCTGATAAATAATTGGGACCCAGTTGGTCCCCCTTATGCCTGGTTCAACATTGGGATCGCAAAAGGAAAATCACAATCGCTTATGGAGTGTGATTGCGTTTTTACCAAGCAATTGTGGCTCCATGTTGCAGTGATTGCGTTTTTTGAGTCTCATTCCAGAGAATGAGAATGGCATTCTAACTGCCACCGAAATGTTGCACGCAGTGCACCTTTGCGACATATGCACACCGCAGGCACTGCAAGGATTTACCACATTGCTTTGCTGAATACCGGCAATCAGCAAAGAGCAGAATTGCTCCCCACCAAAAGCACACCAAGTGTGAACTGGCCCTTAAGAGAATTTGATTGGTGATTACAAATTGTTGCAGCCTGCAGTGTAGAACTTAGGGGCATATTTAAAATGATTTAAATATACCCCCAAGTTCTACGTATGGCCTCCTCCTCCCCACAGCCATACCAACCCTCACCAAAAAGTTACAAAGCAAACAAAACAAAAAAGATGCAGGCCGACAATCGTAATTATTGAAAATACCAATTGCACTAGCAAAAACCAGGCAATGCAATTTACATGTTCATCGCCGTGCTGTTGCTATTGGCAAAATGGGCACGATACCATTTTTTAATTGTAACGTGCCTAATACAAAAGGGCTCTAATTAGTTGATCTCCCTCTCAGATGGTTTATTATATTCTTTTTTGGCAGAGTATTTTGGCTAATCCAATTGGCTAAAAGTAAATCACATTATGGCCAATAGGATTGTAAGCCGGCCCACCATGGCAAGGTAGACTCTTAGGGCAGGTTGGGGGAAGGGAGTGAGTTAGGCATGGGGGATGGCAGTTTTGAAGGGGGATAAGGGGGATAGGTGGTCATCATGGGTACCACTCTTACACCCTCAAGTGTAAAGTCTGGAATCCATGACAACCACCTGATAAATAATTGGGACCCAGTTGGTCCCCCTTATGCCTGGTTCAACATTGGGATCGCAAAAGGAAAATCACAATCGCTTATGGAGTGTGATTGCGTTTTTACCAAGCAATTGTGGCTCCATGTTGCAGTGATTGCGTTTTTCGAGTCTCATTCCAGAGAATGAGAATGGCATTCTAACTGCCACCGAAATGTTGTACGCAGTGCACCTTTGCGACATATGCACACCGCAGGCACTGCAAGGATTTACCACATTGCTTTGCTGAATACCGGCTATCAGCAAAGAGCAGAAATGCTCCCCACCAAAAGCACACCAAGTGTGAACTGGCCCTTAAGAGAATTTGATTGGTGATTACAAATTGTTGCAGCCTGCAGTGTAGAACTCAGGGGCATATTTAAAATGATTTAAATAAACCCCCAAGTTCTACGTATGGCCTCCTCCTCCCCACAGCCATACCAACCCTCACCAAAAAGTTACAAAGCATAGAAGCGCAAACAAAACAAAAAAGATGCAGGCCGACAATGGTAATTATTGAAAATACCAATTGCACTAGCAAAAACCAGGCAATGCAATTTACATGTTCATCGCCGTGCTGTTGCTATTGGCAAAATGGGCACGATACCATTTTTTAATTGTAACGTGCCTAATACAAAAGGGCTCTAATTAGTTGATCTCCCTCTCAGATGGTTTATTATATTCTTTTTTGGCAGAGTACTTTGGCTAATCCAATTGGCTAAAAGTAGATCACATTTTGGCCAATAGGATTGTAAGCCGGCCCACCATGGCAAGGTAGACTCTTAGGGCAGGTTGGAGAAAGGAAGTGAGAGAGGTATAGGGGATGGCAGTTTTGAAGAGGGATAAGAGGGATAGGTGGTAATCATGGGTACCATCTTACACCCTCAAGTGTAAAGTCTGGAAACACAACGACCACTTGATAAATAATTCGGACCCAGTTGGTCCCCCTTAGGCCTGGTTTAACATTGGGATCTCAAAAGGCAAATCACAATCGCCTATGGAGTGTGATTGCATTTTTACCAAGCAATTGTGGCTCCATGCTGCATTGATTGCGTTTTTCGAATCGCATTCCAGAGAATGAGAATGGCATTCTAACTGCCACCGAAATGTTGCACGCAGTGCACCTGTGCGACATATGCACACCTCAGGCACTGCAAGGATTTACCACAGTGCTTTGCTGAATACCGGCTATCAGCAAAGAGCAGAAACGCCCTCCACCAAAAGCACACCAAGTGTGAACTGGCCCTTGAGAGAATTTAATTGGTGATTACAAATTGTTGCAGCCTGCATTGTAGAACTCAGGGGCATATTTAAAATGATTTAAATATACCCCCCAAGTTCTACGTATGGCCTCCTCCTCCCCACAGCCATACCAATCCTCACCAAAAAGTTACAAAGCATAGAAGCGCAAACAAAACAAAAAAGATGCAGGCCGACAATCGTAATTATTGAAAATACCAATTGCACTAGCAAAAACCAGGCAATGCAATTTACATGTTCATCGCCGTGCTGTTGCTATTGGCAAAATGGGCACGATACCATTTTTTAACTGTAACGTGCCTAATACAAAAGGGCTCTAATTAGTTGATCTCCCTCTCAGATGGTTTATTATATTCTTTTTTGGCAGAGTACTTTGGCTAATCCAATTGGCTAAAAGTAAATCACATTTTGGCCAATAGGATTGTAAGCCGGCCCACCATGGCAAGGTAGACTCTTAGGGCAGGTTGGAGAAAGGAAGTGAGAGAGGTATAGGGGATGGCAGTTTTGAAGAGGGATAAGAGGGATAGGTGGTAATCATGGGTACCACCCTTACACCCTCAAGTGTAAAGTCTGGAAACACAACGACCACCTGATAAATAATTCGGACCCAGTTGGTCCCCCTTAGGGCTGGTTTAACATTGGGATCTCAAAAGGCAAATCACAATCGCCTATGGAGTGTGATTGCATTTTTACCAAGCAATTGTGGCTCTATGCTGCATCGATTGCGTTTTTCGAATCTCATTCCAGAGAATGAGAATGGCATTCTAACTGCCACCGAAATGTTGCACGCAGTGCACCTGTGCGACATATGCACACCTCAGGCACTGCAAGGATTTACCACAGTGCTTTGCTGAATACCGGCTATCAGCAAAGAGCAGAAACGCCCTCCACCAAAAGCACACCAAGTGTGAACTGGCCCTTGATAGAATTTGATTAGTGATTACAAATTGTTGCAGCCTGCAGTGTAGAACTCAGGGGCATATTTAAAATGATTTAAATATACCCCCAAGTTCTACGTATGGCCTCCTCCTCCCCACAGCCATACCAATCCTCACCAAAAAGTTACAAAGCATAGAAATGCAAACAAAACAAAAAAGATGCAGGCCGACAATCGTAATTATTGAAAATACCAATTGCACTAGCAAAAACCAGGCAATGCAATTTACATGTTCATCGCCGTGCTGTTGCTATTGGCAAAATGGGCACGATACCATTTTTTTATTGTAACGTGCCTAATACAAAAGGGCTCTAATTAGTTGATCTCCCTCTCAGATGGTTTATTATATTCTTTTTTGGCAGAGTACTTTGGCTAATCCAATTGGCTAAAAGTAAATCACATTATGGCCAATAGGATTGTAAGCCGGCCCACCATGGCAAGGTAGACTCTTAGGGCAGGTTGGGGGAAGGGAGTGAGTGAGGCATAGGGGATGGCAGTTTTGAAGGGGGATAAGGGGGATATGTGGTCATCATGGGTACCACTCTTACACCCTCAAGTGTAAAGTCTGGAACCCATGACAACCACCTGATAAATAATTGGGACCCAGTTGGTCCCCCTTATGCCTGGTTCAACATTGGGATCGCAAAAGGAAAATCACAATCGCTTATGGAGTGTGATTGCGTTTTTACCAAGCAATTGTGGCTCCATGTTGCAGTGATTGCGTTTTTTGAGTCTCATTCCAGAGAATGAGAATGGCATTCTAACTGCCACCGAAATGTTGCACGCAGTGCACCTTTGCGACATATGCACACCGCAGGCACTGCAAGGATTTACCACATTGCTTTGCTGAATACCGGCAATCAGCAAAGAGCAGAATTGCTCCCCACCAAAAGCACACCAAGTGTGAACTGGCCCTTAAGAGAATTTGATTGGTGATTACAAATTGTTGCAGCCTGCAGTGTAGAACTTAGGGGCATATTTAAAATGATTTAAATATACCCCCAAGTTCTACGTATGGCCTCCTCCTCCCCACAGCCATACCAACCCTCACCAAAAAGTTACAAAGCAAACAAAACAAAAAAGATGCAGGCCGACAATCGTAATTATTGAAAATACCAATTGCACTAGCAAAAACCAGGCAATGCAATTTACATGTTCATCGCCGTGCTGTTGCTATTGGCAAAATGGGCACGATACCATTTTTTAATTGTAACGTGCCTAATACAAAAGGGCTCTAATTAGTTGATCTCCCTCTCAGATGGTTTATTATATTCTTTTTTGGCAGAGTATTTTGGCTAATCCAATTGGCTAAAAGTAAATCACATTATGGCCAATAGGATTGTAAGCCGGCCCACCATGGCAAGGTAGACTCTTAGGGCAGGTTGGGGGAAGGGAGTGAGTTAGGCATAGGGGATGGCAGTTTTGAAGGGGGATAAGGGGGATAGGTGGTCATCATGGGTACCACTCTTACACCCTCAAGTGTAAAGTCTGGAATCCATGACAACCACCTGATAAATAATTGGGACCCAGTTGGTCCCCCTTATGCCTGGTTCAACATTGGGATCGCAAAAGGAAAATCACAATCGCTTATGGAGTGTGATTGCGTTTTTACCAAGCAATTGTGGCTCCATGTTGCAGTGATTGCGTTTTTCGAGTCTCATTCCAGAGAATGAGAATGGCATTCTAACTGCCACCGAAATGTTGCACGCAGTGCACCTTTGCGACATATGCACACCGCAGGCACTGCAAGGATTTACCACATTGCTTTGCTGAATACCGGCTATCAGCAAAGAGCAGAGATGCTCCCCACCAAAAGCACACCAAGTGTGAACTGGCCCTTAAGAGAATTTGATTGGTGATTACAAATTGTTGCAGCCTGCAGTGTAGAACTCAGGGGCATATTTAAAATGATTTAAATAAACCCCCAAGTTCTACGTATGGCCTCCTCCTCCCCACAGCCATACCAACCCTCACCAAAAAGTTACAAAGCATAGAAGCGCAAACAAAACAAAAAAGATGCAGGCCGACAATGGTAATTATTGAAAATACCAATTGCACTAGCAAAAACCAGGCAATGCAATTTACATGTTCATCGCCGTGCTGTTGCTATTGGCAAAATGGGCACGATACCCTTTTTTAATTGTAACGTGCCTAATACAAAAGGGCTCTAATTAGTTGATCTCCCTCTCAGATGGTTTATTATATTCTTTTTTGGCAGAGTACTTTGGCTAATCCAATTGGCTAAAAGTAGATCACATTTTGGCCAATAGGATTGTAAGCCGGCCCACCATGGCAAGGTAGACTCTTAGGGCAGGTTGGAGAAAGGAAGTGAGAGAGGTATAGGGGATGGCAGTTTTGAAGAGGGATAAGAGGGATAGGTGGTAATCATGGGTACCATCTTACACCCTCAAGTGTAAAGTCTGGAAACACAACGACCACTTGATAAATAATTCGGACCCAGTTGGTCCCCCTTAGGCCTGGTTTAACATTGGGATCTCAAAAGGCAAATCACAATCGCCTATGGAGTGTGATTGCATTTTTACCAAGCAATTGTGGCTCCATGCTGCATTGATTGCGTTTTTCGAATCGCATTCCAGAGAATGAGAATGGCATTCTAACTGCCACCGAAATGTTGCACGCAGTGCACCTGTGCGACATATGCACACCTCAGGCACTGCAAGGATTTACCACAGTGCTTTGCTGAATACCGGCTATCAGCAAAGAGCAGAAACGCCCTCCACCAAAAGCACACCAAGTGTGAACTGGCCCTTGATAGAATTTAATTGGTGATTACAAATTGTTGCAGCCTGCAGTGTAGAACTCAGGGGCATATTTAAAATGATTTAAATATACCCCCAAGTTCTACGTATGGCCTCCTCCTCCCCACAGCCATACCAATCCTCACCAAAAAGTTACAAAGCATAGAAATGCAAACAAAACAAAAAAGATGCAGGCCGACAATCGTAATTATTGAAAATACCAATTGCACTAGCAAAAACCAGGCAATGCAATTTACATGTTCATCGCCGTGCTGTTGCTATTGGCAAAATGGGCACGATACCATTTTTTTATTGTAACGTGCCTAATACAAAAGGGCTCTAATTAGTTGATCTCCCTCTCAGATGGTTTATTATATTCTTTTTGGCAGAGTACTTTGGCTAATCCAATTGGCTAAAAGTAAATCACATTATGGCCAATAGGATTGTAAGCCGGCCCACCATGGCAAGGTAGACTCTTAGGGCAGGTTGGGGGAAGGGAGTGAGTGAGGCATAGGGGATGGCAGTTTTGAAGGGGGATAAGGGGGATAGGTGGTCATCATGGGTACCACTCTTACACCCTCAAGTGTAAAGTCTGGAACCCATGACAACCACCTGATAAATAATTGGGACCCAGTTGGTCCCCCTTAGGCCTGGTTCAACATTGGGATCGCAAAAGGAAAATCACAATCGCCTATGGAGTGTGATTGCAATTTTACCAAGCAATTGTGGCTCCATGTTGCAGTGATTGCGTTTTTCGAGTCTCATTCCAGAGAATGAGAATGGCATTCTAACTGCCACCGAAATGTTGCACGCAGTGCACCTTTGTGACATATGCACACCGCAGGCACTGCAAGGATTTACCACATTGCTTTGCTGAATACCGGCTATCAGCAAAGAGCAGAAATGCTCCCCACCAAAAGCACACCAAGTGTGAACTGGCCCTTAAGAGAATTTGATTGGTGATTACAAATTGTTGCAGCCTGCAGTGTAGAACTCTGGGGCATATTTAAAATGATTTAAATATACCCCCAAGTTCTACGTATGGCCTCCTCCTCCCCACAGCCATACCAACCCTCACCAAAAAGTTACAAAGCAAACAAAACAAAAAAGATGCAGGCCGACAATCGTAATTATTGAAAATACCAGTTGCACTAGCAGAAACCAGGCAATGCAATTTACATGTTCATCGCCGTGCTGTTGCTATTGGTAAAATGGGCACGATACCATCTTTTAATTGTAACGTGCCTAATACAAAAGGGCTCTAATTAGTTGATCTCCCTCTCAGATGGTTTATTATATTCTTTTTTTGCAGAGTACTTTGGCTAATCCAATTGGCTAAAAGTAAATCACATTTTGGCCAATAGGATTGTAAGCCGGCCCACCATGGCAAGGTAGACTCTTAGGGCAGGTTGGGGGAAGGGAGTGAGTTAGGCATAGGGGATGGCAGTTTTGAAGGGGGATAAGGGGGATAGGTGGTCATCATGGGTACCACTCTTACACCCTCAAGTGTAAAGTCTGGAACCCATGACAACCACCTGATAAATAATTGGGACCCAGTTGGTCCCCCTTATGCCTGGTTCAACATTGGGATCGCAAAAGGAAAATCACAATCGCTTATGGAGTGTGATTGCGGTTTTACCAAGCAATTGTGGCTCCATGTTGCAGTGATTGCGTTTTTTGAGTCTCATTCCAGAGAATGAGAATGGCATTCTAACTGCCACCGAAATGTTGCACGCAGTGCACCTTTGCGACATATGCACACCGCAGGCACTGCAAGGATTTACCACATTGCTTTGCTGAATACCGGCAATCAGCAAAGAGCAGAAATGCTCCCCACCAAAAGCACACTAAGTGTGAACTGGCCCTTAAGAGAATTTGATTGGTGATTACAAATTGTTGCAGCCTGCAGTGTAGAACTTAGGGGCATATTTAAAATGATTTAAATATACCCCCAAGTTCTACGTATGGCCTCCTCCTCCCCACAGCCATACCAACCCTCACCAAAAAGTTACAAAGCAAACAAAACAAAAAAGATGCAGGCCGACAATCGTAATTATTGAAAATACCAATTGCACTAGCAAAAACCAGGCAATGCAATTTACATGTTCATCGCCGTGCTGTTGCTATTGGCAAAATGGGCACGATACCATTTTTTAATTGTAACGTGCCTAATACAAAAGGGCTCTAATTAGTTGATCTCCCTCTCAGATGGTTTATTATATTCTTTTTTGGCAGAGTATTTTGGCTAATCCAATTGGCTAAAAGTAAATCACATTATGGCCAATAGGATTGTAAGCCGGCCCACCATGGCAAGGTAGACTCTTAGGGCAGGTTGGGGGAAGGGAGTGAGTTAGGCATAGGGGATGGCAGTTTTGAAGGGGGATAAGGGGGATAGGTGGTCATCATGGGTACCACTCTTACACCCTCAATTGTAAAGTCTGGAATCCATGACAACCACCTGATAAATAATTGGGACCCAGTTGGTCCCCCTTATGCCTGGTTCAACATTGGGATCGCAAAAGGAAAATCACAATCGCTTATGGAGTGTGATTGCGTTTTTACCAAGCAATTGTGGCTCCATGTTGCAGTGATTGCGTTTTTCGAGTCTCATTCCAGAGAATGAGAATGGCATTCTAACTGCCACCGAAATGTTGCACGCAGTTCACCTTTGCGACATATGCACACCGCAGGCACTGCAAGGATTTACCACATTGCTTTGCTGAATACCGGCTATCAGCAAAGAGCAGAAATGCTCCCCACCAAAAGCACACCAAGTGTGAACTGGCCCTTAAGAGAATTTGATTGGTGATTACAAATTGTTGCAGCCTGCAGTGTAGAACTCAGGGGCATATTTAAAATGATTTAACTATACCCCCAAGTTCTACGTATGGCCTCCTCCTCCCCACAGCCATACCAACCCTCACCAAAAAGTTACAAAGCAAACAAAACAAAAAAGATGCAGGCCGACAATCGTAATTATTGAAAATACCAATTGCACTAGCAAAAACCAGGCAATGCAATTTACATGAGGAGAGAGAACCGAGAGCCCAATATGGTGTAGTAGGTTTTGGCAATTGGTATAATGTGAAAGAGTAAAAATTATATTCACAAACCAGGGTTACCTTCAGGCAACCACTGTATAAGCAGGTGAGGAGTTTGACCTGTCCCCACTCAGGATTAAAAAGTCGCTCTCTGTAGATGAGAAAAAGGGTATCCCCCTCCACCAAGGGTGGATATAAAGTGCAAAATAAGTAGAACAGAGGCGCCAACAGGATAAAAACAGTAATTAAAATGTTAAAATTCGCTGAGGAGGCTATGGTGGTTCCACCCCCTCCAAGCAAACACAGAAAACTGTGTAATGTAATCAGAACAAATTTATTGGTACACTCCAGGGTATAGATATACAACGCGTTTCGCGGGTATGAGCCCGCTTCTTCAGGCAGTAGAAGTAGGAGTACACAGCAATCTGTCAGCAACACACCTGGCGACAAAGTGTGTTGCTGACAGATTGCTGTGTACTCCTACTTCTACTGCCTGAAGAAGCGGGCTCATACCCGCGAAACGCGTTGTATATCTATACCCTGGAGTGTACCAATAAATTTGTTCTGATTACATTACACAGTTTTCTGTGTTTGCTTGGAGGGGGTGGAACCACCATAGCCTCCTCAGCCTCCTGTTGGCGCCTCTGTTCTACTTATTTTGCAATGCAATTTACATGTTCATCGCCGTGCTGTTGCTATTGGCAAAATGGGCACGATACCATTTTTTAATTGTAACGTGCCTAATACAAAAGGGCTATAATTAGTTGATCTCCCTCTCAGATGGTTTATTATATTCTTTTTGGCAGAGTACTTTGGCTAATCCAATTGACTAAAAGTAAATCACATTTTGGCCAATAGGATTGTAAGCCGGCCCACCATGACAAGGTAGACTCTTAGGGCAGGTTGGGGGAAGGGAGTGAGTTAGGCATAGGGGATGGCAATTTTGAAGGGGGATAAGGGGGATAGGTGGTCATCATGGGTACCACTCTTACACCCTCAAGTGTAAAGTCTGGAACCCATGACAAGCACCTGATAAATAATTGGGACCCAGTTGGTCCCCCTTATGCCTGGTTCAACATTGGGATCGCAAAAGGAAAATCACAATCGCTTATGGAGTGTGATTGCGTTTTTACCAAGCAATTGTGGCTCCATGTTGCAGTGATTGCGTTTTTCGAGTCTCATTCCAGAGAATGAGAATGGCATTCTAACTGCCACCGAAATGTTGCACGCAGTGCACCTTTGCGACATATGCACACCGCAGGCACTGCAAGGATTTACCACATTGCTTTGCTGAATACCGGCTATCAGCAGAGAGCAGAAATGCTCCCCACCAAAAGCACACCGAGTGTGAACTGGCCCTTAAGAGAATTTGATTGGTGATTACAAATTGTTGCAGCCTGCAGTGTAGAACTCAGGGGCATATTTAAAATGATTTAAATATACCCCCAAGTTCTACGTATGGCCTCCTCCTCCCCACAGCCATACCAATCCTCACCAAAAAGTTACAAAGCATAGAAGCGCAAACAAAACAAAAAAGATGCAGGCCGACAATCGTAATTATTGAAAATACCAATTGCACTAGCAAAAACCAGGCAATGCAATTTACATGTTCATCGCCATGCTGTTGCTATTGGCAAAATGGGCACGATACCTTTTTTTTTAATTGTAACGTGCCTAATATAAAAGGGCTGTAATTAGTTGATCTCCCTCTCAGATGGTTTATTATATTCTTTTTTGGCAGAGTACTTTGGCTAATCCAATTGGCTAAAAGTAAATCACATTATGGCCAATAGGATTGTAAGCCGGCCCACCATGGCAAGGTAGACTCTTAGGGCAGGTTGGGGGAAGGGAGTGAGTTAGGCATAGGGGATGGCAGTTTTGAAGGGGGATAAGGGGGATAGGTGGTCATCATGGGTACCACTCTTACACCCTCAAGTGTAAAGTCTGGAACCCATGACAACCACCTGATAAATAATTGGGACCCAGTTGGTCCCCCTTATGCCTGGTTCAACATTGGGATCGCAAAAGGAAAATCACAATCGCTTATGGATTGTGATTGCGTTTTTACCAAGCAATTGTGGCTCCATGTTGCAGTGATTGCGTTTTTCGAGTCTCATTCCAAAAAATGAGAATGGCATTCTAACTGCCACCGAAATGTTGCACGCAGTGCACCTTTGCGACATATGCACACCGCAGGCACTGCAAGGATTTACCACATTGCTTTGCTGAATATCGGCTATCAGCAAAGAGCAGAAATGCTCCCCACCAAAAGCACACCAAGTGTGAACTGGCCCTTAAGAGAATTTGATTGGTGATTACAAATTGTTGCAGCCTGCAGTGTAGAACTCAGGGGCATATTTAAAATGATTTAAATATACCCCCAAGTTCTACGTATGGCCTCCTCCTCCCCACAGCCATACCAACCCTAACCAAAAAGTTACAAAGCAAACAAAACAAAAAAGATGCAGGCCGACAATCGTAATTATTGAAAATACCAATTGCACTAGCAAGAACCAGGCAATGCAATTTACATGTTCATCGCCGTGCTGTTGCTATTGGCAAAATGGGCACGATACCATTTTTTAATTGTAACGTGCCTAATACAAAAGGGCTATAATTAGTTGATCTCCCTCTCAGATGGTTTATTATATTCTTTTTGGCAGAGTACTTTGGCTAATCCAATTGACTAAAAGTAAATCACATTTTGGCCAATAGGATTGTAAGCCGGCCCACCATGGCAAGGTAGACTCTTAGGGCAGGTTGGGGGAAGGAAGTGAGTTAGGCATAGGGGATGGCAGTTTTGAAGGGGGATAAGTGGTCATCATGGGTACCACTCTTACACCCTCAAGTGTAAAGTCTGGAACCCATGACAACCACCTGATAAATAATTGGGACCCAGTTGGTCCCCCTTATGCCTGGTTCAACATTGGGATCGCAAAAGGAAAATAACAATCGCTTATGGAGTGTGATTGCGTTTTTACCAAGCAATTGTGGCTCCATGTTGCAGTGATTGCGTTTTTCGAGTCTCATTCCAGAGAATGAGAATGGCATTCTAACTGCCACCGAAATGTTGCACGCAGTGCACCTTTGCGACATATGCACACCGCAGGCACTGCAAGGATTTACCACATTGCTTTTCTGAATACCGGCTATCAGCAAAGAGCAGAAATGCTCCCCACCAAAAGCACACCAAGTGTGAACTGGCCCTTAAGAGAATTTGATTGGTGATTACAAATTGTTGCAGCCTGCAGTGTAGAACTCAGGGGCATATTTAAAATGATTTAAATATACCCCCAAGTTCTACGTATGGCCTCCTCCTCCCCACAGCCAAACCAACCCTCACCAAAAAGTTACAAAGCATAGAAGCGCAAACAAAACAAAAAAGATGCAGGCCGACAATCGTATTTATTGAAAATACCAATTGCACTAGCAAAAACCAGGCAATGCAATTTACATGTTCATCGCCGTGCTGTTGCTATTGGCAAAATGGACACGATACCATTTTTTAATTGTAACGTGCCTAATACAAAAGGGCTCTAATTAGTTGATCTCCCTCTCAGATGGTTTATTATATTCTTTTTTGGCAGAGTACTTTGGCTAATCCAATTGGCTAAAAGTAAATCACATTTTGGCCAATAGGATTGTAAGCCGGCCCACCATGGCAAGGTAGACTCTTAGGGCAGGTTGGAGAAAGGAAGTGAGAGAGGTATAGGGGATGGCAGTTTTGAAGAGGGATAAGAGTGATAGGTGGTAATCATGGGTACCACTCTTACACCCTCAAGTGTAAGGTCCGGAAACACAACGACCACCTGATAAATAATTCGGACCCAGTTGGTCCCCCTTAGGCCTGGTTTAACATTGGGATCTCAAAAGGCAAATCACAATCGCCTATGGAGTGTGATTGCATTTTTACCAAGCAATTGTGGCTCCATGCTGCATTGATTGCGTTTTTCGAATCTCATTCCAGAGAATGAGAATGGCATTCTAACTGCCACTGAAATGTTGCACGCAGTGCACCTGTGCGACATATGCACACCTCAGGCACTGCAAGGATTTACCACAGTGCTTTGCTGAATACCGGCTATCAGCAAAGAGCAGAAACGCCCTCCACCAAAAGCACACCAAGTGTGAACTGGCCCTTAAGAGAATTTGATTGGTGATTACAAATTGTTGCAGCCTGCAGTGTAGAACTCAGGGGCATATTTAAAATGATTTAAATAAACCCCCAAGTTCTACGTATGGCCTCCTCCTCCCCACAGCCATACCAATCCTCACCAAAAAGTTACAAAGCATAGAAGCGCAAACAAAACAAAAAAGATGCAGGCCGACAATCGTAATTATTGAAAATACCAATTGCACTAGCAAAAACCAGGCAATGCAATTTACATGTTCATCGCCGTGCTGTTGCTATTGGCAAAATGGGCACGATACCATTTTTTAACTGTAACGTGCCTAATACAAAAGGGCTCTAATTAGTTGATCTCCCTCTCAGATGGTTTATTATATTCTTTTTTGGCAGAGTACTTTGGCTAATCCAATTGGCTAAAAGTAAATCACATTTTGGCCAATAGGATTGTAAGCCGGCCCACCATGGCAAGGTAGACTCTTAGGGCAGGTTGGAGAAAGGAAGTGAGAGAGGTATAGGGGATGGCAGTTTTGAAGAGGGATAAGAGGGATAGGTGGTAATCATGGGTACCACCCTTACACCCTCAAGTGTAAAGTCTGGAAACACAACGACCACCTGATAAATAATTCGGACCCAGTTGGTCCCCCTTAGGGCTGGTTTAACATTGGGATCTCAAAAGGCAAATCACAATCTCCTATGGAGTGTGATTGCATTTTTACCAAGCAATTGTGGCTCCATGCTGCATTGATTGCGTTTTTCGAATCTCATTCCAGAGAATGAGAATGGCATTCTAACTGCCACTGAAATGTTGCACGCAGTGCACCTGTGCGACATATGCACACCTCAGGCACTGCAAGGATTTACCACAGTGCTTTGCTGAATACCGGCTATCAGCAAAGAGCAGAAACGCCCTCCACCAAAAGCACACCAAGTGTGAACTGGCCCTTAAGAGAATTTGATTGGTGATTACAAATTGTTGCAGCCTGCAGTGTAGAACTCAGGGGCATATTTAAAATGATTTAAATAAACCCCCAAGTTCTACGTATGGCCTCCTCCTCCCCACAGCCATACCAATCCTCACCAAAAAGTTACAAAGCATAGAAGCGCAAACAAAACAAAAAGATGCAGGCCGACAATCGTAATTATTGAAAATACCAATTGCACTAGCAAAAACCAGGCAATGCAATTTACATGTTCATCGCCGTGCTGTTGCTATTGGCAAAATGGGCACGATACCATTTTTTAACTGTAACGTGCCTAATACAAAAGGGCTCTAATTAGTTGATCTCCCTCTCAGATGGTTTATTATATTCTTTTTTGGCAGAGTACTTTGGCTAATCCAATTGGCTAAAAGTAAATCACATTTTGGCCAATAGGATTGTAAGCCGGCCCACCATGGCAAGGTAGACTCTTAGGGCAGGTTGGAGAAAGGAAGTGAGAGAGGTATAGGGGATGGCAGTTTTGAAGAGGGATAAGAGGGATAGGTGGTAATCATGGGTACCACCCTTACACCCTCAAGTGTAAAGTCTGGAAACACAACGACCACCTGATAAATAATTCGGACCCAGTTGGTCCCCCTTAGGGCTGGTTTAACATTGGGATCTCAAAAGGCAAATCACAATCGCCTATGGAGTGTGATTGCATTTTTACCAAGCAATTGTGGCTCTATGCTGCATCGATTGCCTTTTTCGAATCTCATTCCAGAGAATGAGAATGGCATTCTAACTGCCACCGAAATGTTGCACGCAGTGCACCTGTGCGACATATGCACACCTCAGGCACTGCAAGGATTTACCACAGTGCTTTGCTGAATACCGGCTATCAGCAAAGAGCAGAAACGCCCTCCACCAAAAGCACAACAAGTGTGAACTGGTCTTGAGAGAATTTGATTGGTGATTACAAATTGTTGCAGCCTGCAGTGTAGAACTCAGGGGCATATTTAAAATGATTTAAATATACCCCCAAGTTCTACGTATGGCCTCCTCCTCCCCACAGCCATACCAATCCTCACCAAAAAGTTACAAAGCATAGAAATGCAAACAAAACAAAAAAGATGCAGGCCGACAATCGTAATTATTGAAAATACCAATTGCACTAGCAAAAACCAGGCAATGCAATTTACATGTTCATCGCCGTGCTGTTGCTATTGGCAAAATGGGCACGATACCATTTTTTTATTGTAACGTGCCTAATACAAAAGGGCTCTAATTAGTTGATCTCCCTCTCAGATGGTTTATTATATTCTTTTTTGGCAGAGTACTTTGGCTAATCCAATTGGCTAAAAGTAAATCACATTATGGCCAATAGGATTGTAAGCCGGCCCACCATGGCAAGGTAGACTCTTAGGGCAGGTTGGGGGAAGGGAGTGAGTGAGGCATAGGGGATGGCAGTTTTGAAGGGGGATAAGGGGGATAGGTGGTCATCATGAGTACCACTCTTACACCCTCAAGTGTAAAGTCTGGAACCCATGGCAACCACCTGATAAATAATTGTGACCCAGTTGGTCCCCCTTAGGCCTGGTTCAACATTGGGATCGCAAAAGGAAAATCACAATCGCCTATGGAGTGTGATTGCAATTTTACCAAGCAATTGTGGCTCCATGTTGCAGTGATTGCGTTTTTTCGAGTCTCATTCCAGAGAATGAGAATGGCATTCTAACTGCCACCGAAATGTTGCACGCAGTGCACCTTTGTGACATATGCACACCGCAGGCACTGCAAGGATTTACCACATTGCTTTTCTGAATACCGGCTATCAGCAAAGAGCAGAAATGCTCCCCACCAAAAGCACACCAAGTGTGAACTGGCCCTTAAGAGAATTTGATTGGTGATTACAAATTGTTGCAGCCTGCAGTGTAGAACTCAGGGGCATATTTAAAATGATTTAAATAAACCCCCAAGTTCTACGTATGGCCTCCTCCTCCCCACAGCCATACCAATCCTCACCAAAAAGTTACAAAGCATAGAAGCGCAAACAAAACAAAAAGATGCAGGCCGACAATCGTAATTATTGAAAATACCAATTGCACTAGCAAAAACCAGGCAATGCAATTTACATGTTCATCGCCGTGCTGTTGCTATTGGCAAAATGGGCACGATACCATTTTTTAACTGTAACGTGCCTAATACAAAAGGGCTCTAATTAGTTGATCTCCCTCTCAGATGGTTTATTATATTCTTTTTTGGCAGAGTACTTTGGCTAATCCAATTGGCTAAAAGTAAATCACATTTTGGCCAATAGGATTGTAAGCCGGCCCACCATGGCAAGGTAGACTCTTAGGGCAGGTTGGAGAAAGGAAGTGAGAGAGGTATAGGGGATGGCAGTTTTGAAGAGGGATAAGAGGGATAGGTGGTAATCATGGGTACCACCCTTACACCCTCAAGTGTAAAGTCTGGAAACACAACGACCACCTGATAAATAATTCGGACCCAGTTGGTCCCCCTTAGGGCTGGTTTAACATTGGGATCTCAAAAGGCAAATCACAATCGCCTATGGAGTGTGATTGCATTTTTACCAAGCAATTGTGGCTCTATGCTGCATCGATTGCCTTTTTCGAATCTCATTCCAGAGAATGAGAATGGCATTCTAACTGCCACCGAAATGTTGCACGCAGTGCACCTGTGCGACATATGCACACCTCAGGCACTGCAAGGATTTACCACAGTGCTTTGCTGAATACCGGCTATCAGCAAAGAGCAGAAACGCCCTCCACCAAAAGCACACCAAGTGTGAACTGGTCTTGAGAGAATTTGATTGGTGATTACAAATTGTTGCAGCCTGCAGTGTAGAACTCAGGGGCATATTTAAAATGATTTAAATATACCCCCAAGTTCTACGTATGGCCTCCTCCTCCCCACAGCCATACCAATCCTCACCAAAAAGTTACAAAGCATAGAAATGCAAACAAAACAAAAAAGATGCAGGCCGACAATCGTAATTATTGAAAATACCAATTGCACTAGCAAAAACCAGGCAATGCAATTTACATGTTCATCGCCGTGCTGTTGCTATTGGCAAAATGGGCACGATACCATTTTTTTATTGTAACGTGCCTAATACAAAAGGGCTCTAATTAGTTGATCTCCCTCTCAGATGGTTTATTATATTCTTTTTTGGCAGAGTACTTTGGCTAATCCAATTGGCTAAAAGTAGATCACATTTTGGCCAATAGGATTGTAAGCCGGCCCACCATGGCAAGGTAGACTCTTAGGGCAGGTTGGAGAAAGGAAGTGAGAGAGGTATAGGGGATGGCAGTTTTGAAGAGGGATAAGAGGGATAGGTGGTAATCATGGGTACCATCTTACACCCTCAAGTGTAAAGTCTGGAAACACAACGACTACCTGATAAATAATTCGGACCCAGTTGGTCCCCCTTAGGCCTGGTTTAACATTGGGATCTCAAAAGGCAAATCACAATCGCCTATGGAGTGTGATTGGATTTTTACCAAGCAATTGTGGCTCTATGCTGCATCGATTGCGTTTTTCAAATCTCATTCCAGAGAATGAGAATGGCATTCTAACTGCCACTGAAATGTTGCACGCAGTGCACCTGTGCGACATATGCACACCTCAGGCACTGCAAGGATTTACCACAGTGCTTTGCTGAATACCGGCTATTAGCAAAGAGCAGAAACGCACTCCACCAAAAGCACACCAAGTGTGAACTGGCCCTTGATAGAATTTGATTAGTGATTACAAATTGTTGCAGCCTGCAGTGTAGAACTCAGGGGCATATTTAAAATGATTTCAATATACCCCCAAGTTCTACGTATGGCCTCCTCCTCCCCACAGCCATACCAATCCTCACCAAAAAGTTACAAAGCATAGAAATGCAAACAAAACAAAAAAGATGCAGGCCGACAATCGTAATTATTGAAAATACCAATTGCACTAGCAAAAACCAGGCAATGCAATTTACATGTTCATCGCCGTGCTGTTGCTATTGGCAAAATGGGCACGATACCATTTTTTTATTGTAACGTGCCTAATACAAAAGGGGTCTAATTAGTTGATCTCCCTCTCAGATGGTTTATTATATTCTTTTTTGGCAGAGTACTTTGGCTAATCCAATTGGCTAAAAGTAAATCACATTATGGCCAATAGGATTGTAAGCCGGCCCACCATGGCAAGGTAGACTCTTAGGGCAGGTTGGGGGAAGGGAGTGAGTGAGGCATAGGGGATGGCAGTTTTGAAGGGGGATAAGGGGGATAGGTGGTCATCATGAGTACCACTCTTACACCCTCAAGTGTAAAGTCTGGAACCCATGGCAACCACCTGATAAATAATTGGGACCCAGTTGGTCCCCCTTAGGCCTGGTTCAACATTGGGATCGCAAAAGGAAAATCACAATCGCCTATGGAGTGTGATTGCAATTTTACCAAGCAATTGTGGCTCCATGTTGCAGTGATTGCGTTTTTCGAGTCTCATTCCAGAGAATGAGAATGGCATTCTAACTGCCACCGAAATGTTGCACGCAGTGCACCTTTGTGACATATGCACACCGCAGGCACTGCAAGGATTTACCACATTGCTTTGCTGAATACCGGCTATCAGCAAAGAGCAGAAATGCTCCCCACCAAAAGCACACCAAGTGTGAACTGGCCCTTAACCCCCTTGGCGGTAATCCCGAGCTGAGCTCGGGGTATGCCGCCGGAGGTCGCCGCTCAGGCCCTGCTGGGCCGATTTTTAATCTGAAAAAAGCAGCACACGCAGCCGGCACTTTGCCAGCCGCGTGTGCTGCCCGATCGCCGCCGCTCCGCGGCGATCCGCCGCGTGCAGCGGCGAAAGAGGGTCCCCCCAGCCGCCCGAGCCCAGTGCAGCCGGAACAAACAGTTCCGGCCGGCGCTAGGGGCTGGATCGGGCGGCTCTGACGTCAGGACGTCGACTGACGTCCATGACGTCACTCCGCTCGTCGCCATGGCGACGAGGAAAGCAAAACAAGATAGGCCGCTCATTGCGGCCTATCTTGTTACTTTCGATTGCCGGAGGCGATCGAAAGTACGCTTCCGGAGCGCCCTCTAGTGGGCTTTCATGCAGCCAACTTTCAGTTGGCTGCATGAAATAGTTTTTTTTTAATTTAAAAAAAACCCTCCCGCAGCCTCCCTGGCGATTTTAATAGAACGCCAGGGAGGTTAAGAGAATTTGATTGGTGATTACAAATTGTTGCAGCCTGCAGTGTAGAACTCTGGGGCATATTTAAAATGATTTAAATATACCCCCAAGTTCTACGTATGGCCTCCTCCTCCCCACAGCCATACCAACCCTCACCAAAAAGTTACAAAGCAAACAAAACAAAAAAGATGCAGGCCGACAATCGTAATTATTGAAAATACCAGTTGCACTAGCAAAAACCAGGCAATGCAATTTACATGTTCATCGCCGTGCTGTTGCTATTGGTAAAATGGGCACGATACCATCTTTTAATTGTAACGTGCCTAATACAAAAGGGCTCTAATTAGTTGATCTCCCTCTCAGATGGTTTATTATATTCTTTTTTGGCAGAGTACTTTGGCTAATCCAATTGGCTAAAAGTAAATCACATTATGGCCAATAGGATTGTAAGCCGGCCCACCATGGCAAGGTAGACTCTTAGGGCAGGTTGGGGGAGGGGAGTGAGTTAGGCATAGGGGATGGCAGTTTTGAAGGGGGATAAGGGGGATAGGTGGTCATCATGGGTACCACTCTTACACCCTCAAGTGTAAAGTCTGGAACCCATGACAACCACCTGATAAATAATTGGGACCCAGTTGGTCCCCCTTAGGCGTGGTTCAACATTGAGATCGCAAAAGGAAAATCACAATCGCTTATGGAGTGTGATTGCGTTTTTACCAAGCAATTGTGGCTCCATGTTGCAGTGATTGCGTTTTTCGAGTCTCATTCCAGAGAATGAGAATGGCATTCTAACTGCCACCGAAATGTTGCACGCAGTGCACCTTTGCAACATATGCACACCGCAGGCACTGCAAGGATTTACCACATTGCTTTGCTGAATACCGGCAATCAGCAAAGAGCAGAAATGCTCCCCACCAAAAGCACACCAAGTGTGAACTGGCCCTTAAGAGAATTTGATTGGTGATTACAAATTGTTGCAGCCTGTAGTGTAGAACTCAGGGGCATATTTAAAATGATTTAAATATACCCCCAAGTTCTACGTATGGCCTCCTCCTCCCCACAGCCATACCAATCCTCACCAAAAAGTTACAAAGCATAGAAGCGCAAACAAAACAAAAAAGATGCAGGCCGACAATCGTAATTATTGAAAATACCAATTGCACTAGCAAAAACCAGGCAATGCAATTTACATGTTCATCGCCGTGCTGTTGCTATTGGCAAAATGGGCACGATACCTTTTTTTTAATTGTAACGTGCCTAATACAAAGGGCTCTAATTAGTTGATCTCCCTCTCAGATGGTTTATTATATTCTTTTTTGGCAGAGTACTTTGGCTAATCCAATTGGCTAAAAGTAAATCACATTATGGCCAATAGGATTGTAAGCCGGCCCACCATGGCAAGGTAGACTCTTAGGGCAGGTTGGGGGAGGGGAGTGAGTTAGGCATAGGGGATGGCAGTTTTGAAGGGGGATAAGGGGGATAGGTGGTCATCATGGGTACCACTCTTACACCCTCAAGTGTAAAGTCTGGAACCCATGACAACCACCTGATAAATAATTGGGACCCAGTTGGTCCCCCTTAGGCGTGGTTCAACATTGAGATCGCAAAAGGAAAATCACAATCGCTTATGGAGTGTGATTGCGTTTTTACCAAGCAATTGTGGCTCCATGTTGCAGTGATTGCGTTTTTCGAGTCTCATTCCAGAGAATGAGAATGGCATTCTAACTGCCACCGAAATGTTGCACGCAGTGCACCTTTGCGACATATGCACACCGCAGGCACTGCAAGGATTTACCACATTGCTTTGCTGAATACCGGCTATCAGCAAAGAGCAGAAATGTTCCCCACCAAAAGCACACCAAGTGTGAACTGGCCCTTAAGAGAATTTACTTGGTGATTACAAATTGTTGCAGCCTGCAGTGTAGAACTCAGGTGCATATTTAAAATGATTTAAATACACCCCCAAGTTCTACGTATGGCCTCCTCCTCCCCACAGCCATACCAACCCTCACCAAAAAGTTACAAAGCAAACAAAACAAAAAAGATGCAGGCCGACAATCGTAATTATTGAAAATACCAGTTGCACTAGCAAAAACCAGGCAATGCAATTTACATGTTCATCGCCGTGCTGTTGCTATTGGTAAAATGGGCACGATACCATCTTTTAATTGTAACGTGCCTAATACAAAAGGGCTCTAATTAGTTGATCTCCCTCTCAGATGGTTTATTATATTCTTTTTTGGCAGAGTACTTTGGCTAATCCAATTGGCTAAAAGTAAATCACATTTTGGCCAATAGGATTGTAAGCCGGCCCACCATGGCAAGGTAGACTCTTAGGGCAGGTTGGGGGAAGGGAGTGAGTTAGGCATAGGGGATGGCAGTTTTGAAGGGGGATAAGGGGGATAGGTGGTCATCATGGGTACCACTCTTACACCCTCAAGTGTAAAGTCTGGAACCCATGACAACCACCTGATAAATAATTGGGACCCAGTTGGTCCCCCTTATGCCTGGTTCAACATTGGGATCGCAAAAGGAAAATCACAATCGCTTATGGAGTGTGATTGCGTTTTTACCAAGCAATTGTGGCTCCATGTTGCAGTGATTGCGTTTTTTGAGTCTCATTCCAGAGAATGAGAATGGCATTCTAACTGCCACCGAAATCTTGCACGCAGTGCACCTTTGCGACATATGCACACCGCAGGCACTGCAAGGATTTACCACATTGCTTTGCTGAATACCGGCAATCAGCAAAGAGCAGAATTGCTCCCCACCAAAAGCACACCAAGTGTGAACTGGCCCTTAAGAGAATTTGATTGGTGATTACAAATTGTTGCAGCCTGCAGTGTAGAACTTAGGGGCATATTTAAAATGATTTAAATATACCCCCAAGTTCTACGTATGGCCTCCTCCTCCCCACAGCCATACCAACCCTCACCAAAAAGTTACAAAGCATAGAAGCGCAAACAAAACAAAAAAGATGCAGGCCGACAATCGTAATTATTGAAAATACCAATTGCACTAGCAAAAACCAGGCAATGCAATTTACATGTTCATCGCCGTGCTGTTGCTATTGGCAAAATGGGCACGATACCATTTTTTAATTGTAACGTGCCTAATACAAAAGGGCTCTAATTAGTTGATCTCCCTCTCAGATGGTTTATTATATTCTTTTTTGGCAGAGTACTTTGGCTAATCCAATTGGCTAAAAGTAGATCACATTTTGGCCAATAGGATTGTAAGCCGGCCCACCATGGCAAGGTAGACTCTTAGGGCAGGTTGGAGAAAGGAAGTAAGAGAGGTATAGGGGATGGCAGTTTTGAAGAGGGATAAGAGGGATAGGTGGTAATCATGGGTACCATCTTACACCCTCAAGTGTAAAGTCTGGAAACACAACGACCACTTGATAAATAATTCGGACCCAGTTGGTCCCCCTTAGGCCTGGTTTAACATTGGGATCTCAAAAGGCAAATCACAATCGCCTATGGAGTGTGATTGCATTTTTACCAAGCAATTGTGGCTCCATGCTGCATTGATTGCGTTTTTCGAATCGCATTCCAGAGAATGAGAATGGCATTCTAACTGCCACCGAAATGTTGCACGCAGTGCACCTGTGCGACATATGCACACCTCAGGCACTGCAAGGATTTACCACAGTGCTTTGCTGAATACCGGCTATCAGCAAAGAGCAGAAACGCCCTCCACCAAAAGCACACCAAGTGTGAACTGGCCCTTGAGAGAATTTAATTGGTGATTACAAATTGTTGCAGCCTGCAGTGTAGAACTCAGGGGCATATTTAAAATGATTTAAATATACCCCCAAGTTCTACGTATGGCCTCCTCCTCCCCACAGCCATACCAATCCTCACCAAAAAGTTACAAAGCATAGAAGCGCAAACAAAACAAAAAAGATGCAGGCCGACAATCGTAATTATTGAAAATACCAATTGCACTAGCAAAAAC
This sequence comes from Hyperolius riggenbachi, assembly GCF_040937935.1. Taxonomy (NCBI): domain Eukaryota; kingdom Metazoa; phylum Chordata; class Amphibia; order Anura; family Hyperoliidae; genus Hyperolius; species Hyperolius riggenbachi. The sequence continues at coordinate 73,274,584 of NC_090657.1, forward strand.
CAGGCAATGCAATTTACATGTTCATCGCCGTGCTGTTGCTATTGGCAAAATGGGCACGATACCATTTTTTTATTGTAACGTGCCTAATACAAAAGGGCTCTAATTAGTTGATCTCCCTCTCAGATGGTTTATTATATTCTTTTTTGGCAGAGTACTTTGGCTAATCCAATTGGCTAAAAGTAGATCACATTTTGGCCAATAGGATTGTAAGCCGGCCCACCATGGCAAGGTAGACTCTTAGGGCAGGTTGGAGAAAGGAAGTGAGAGAGGTATAGGGGATGGCAGTTTTGAAGAGGGATAAGAGGGATAGGTGGTAATCATGGGTACCATCTTACACCCTCAAGTGTAAAGTCTGGAAACACAACGACCACCTGATAAATAATTCGGACCCAGTTGGTCCCCCTTAGGCCTGGTTTAACATTGGGATCTCAAAAGGCAAATCACAATCGCCTATGGAGTGTGATTGCATTTTTACCAAGCAATTGTGGCTCCATGCTGCATTGATTGCGTTTTTCGAATCGCATTCCAGAGAATGAGAATGGCATTCTAACTGCCACCGAAATGTTGCACGCAGTGCACCTGTGCGACATATGCACACCTCAGGCACTGCAAGGATTTACCACAGTGCTTTGCTGAATACCGGCTATCAGCAAAGAGCAGAAACGCCCTCCACCAAAAGCACACCAAGTGTGAACTGGCCCTTGAGAGAATTTAATTGGTGATTACGAATTGTTGCAGCCTGCAGTGTAGAACTCAGGGGCATATTTAAAATGATTTAAATATACCCCCCAAGTTCTACGTATGGCCTCCTCCTCCCCACAGCCATACCAATCCTCACCAAAAAGTTACAAAGCATAGAAGCGCAAACAAAACAAAAAAGATGCAGGCCGACAATCGTAATTATTGAAAATACCAATTGCACTAGCAAAAACCAGGCAATGCAATTTACATGTTCATCGCCGTGCTGTTGCTATTGGCAAAATGGGCACGATACCATTTTTTAACTGTAACGTGCCTAATACAAAAGGGCTCTAATTAGTTGATCTCCCTCTCAGATGGTTTATTATATTCTTTTTTGGCAGAGTACTTTGGCTAATCCAATTGGCTAAAAGTAAATCACATTTTGGCCAATAGGATTGTAAGCCGGCCCACCATGGCAAGGTAGACTCTTAGGGCAGGTTGGAGAAAGGAAGTGAGAGAGGTATAGGGGATGGCAGTTTTGAAGAGGGATAAGAGGGATAGGTGGTAATCATGGGTACCACCCTTACACCCTCAAGTGTAAAGTCTGGAAACACAACGACCACCTGATAAATAATTCGGACCCAGTTGGTCCCCCTTAGGCCTGGTTTAACATTGGGATCTCAAAAGGCAAATCACAATCGCCTATGGAGTGTGATTGCATTTTTACCAAGCAATTGTGGCTCCATGCTGCATTGATTGCGTTTTTCGAATCGCATTCCAGAGAATGAGAATGGCATTCTAACTGCCACCGAAATGTTGCACGCAGTGCACCTGTGCGACATATGCACACCTCAGGCACTGCAAGGATTTACCACAGTGCTTTGCTGAATACCGGCTATCAGCAAAGAGCAGAAACGCCCTCCACCAAAAGCACACCAAGTGTGAACTGGCCCTTGATAGAATTTGATTAGTGATTACAAATTGTTGCAGCCTGCAGTGTAGAACTCAGGGGCATATTTAAAATGATTTAAATATACCCCCAAGTTCTACGTATGGCCTCCTCCTCCCCACAGCCATACCAATCCTCACCAAAAAGTTACAAAGCATAGAAATGCAAACAAAACAAAAAAGATGCAGGCCGACAATCGTAATTATTGAAAATACCAATTGCACTAGCAAAAACCAGGCAATGCAATTTACATGTTCATCGCCGTGCTGTTGCTATTGGCAAAATGGGCACGATACCATTTTTTTATTGTAACGTGCCTAATACAAAAGGGCTCTAATTAGTTGATCTCCCTCTCAGATGGTTTATTATATTCTTTTTTGGCAGAGTACTTTGGCTAATCCAATTGGCTAAAAGTAAATCACATTATGGCCAATAGGATTGTAAGCCGGCCCACCATGGCAAGGTAGACTCTTAGGGCAGGTTGGGGGAAGGGAGTGAGTGAGGCATAGGGGATGGCAGTTTTGAAGGGGGATAAGGGGGATAGGTGGTCATCATGAGTACCACTCTTACACCCTCAAGTGTAAAGTCTGGAACCCATGGCAACCACCTGATAAATAATTGGGACCCACTTGGTCCCCCTTAGGCCTGGTTCAACATTGGGATCGCAAAAGGAAAATCACAATCGCCTATGGAGTGTGATTGCAATTTTACCAAGCAATTGTGGCTCCATGTTGCAGTGATTGCGTTTTTCGAGTCTCATTCCAGAGAATGAGAATGGCATTCTAACTGCCACCGAAATGTTGCACGCAGTGCACCTTTGTGACATATGCACACCGCAGGCACTGCAAGGATTTACCACATTGCTTTGCTGAATACCGGCTATCAGCAAAGAGCAGAAATGCTCCCCACCAAAAGCACACCAAGTGTGAACTGGCCCTTAAGAGAATTTGATTGGTGATTACAAATTGTTGCAGCCTGCAGTGTAGAACTCTGGGGCATATTTAAAATGATTTAAATATACCCCCAAGTTCTACGTATGGCCTCCTCCTCCCCACAGCCATACCAACCCTCACCAAAAAGTTACAAAGCAAACAAAACAAAAAAGATGCAGGCCGACAATCGTAATTATTGAAAATACCAGTTGCACTAGCAAAAACCAGGCAATGCAATTTACATGTTCATCGCTGTGCTGTTGCTATTGGTAAAATGGGCACGATACCATCTTTTAATTGTAACGTGCCTAATACAAAAGGGCTCTAATTAGTTGATCTCCCTCTCAGATGGTTTATTATATTCTTTTTTGGCAGAGTACTTTGGCTAATCCAATTGGCTAAAAGTAAATCACATTTTGGCCAATAGGATTGTAAGCCGGCCCACCATGGCAAGGTAGACTCTTAGGGCAGGTTGGGGGAAGGGAGTGAGTTAGGCATAGGGGATGGCAGTTTTGAAGGGGGATAAGGGGGATAGGTGGTCATCATGGGTACCACTCTTACACCCTCAAGTGTAAAGTCTGGAACCCATGACAACCACCTGATAAATAATTGGGACCCAGTTGGTCCCCCTTATGCCTGGTTCAACATTGGGATCGCAAAAGGAAAATCACAATCGCTTATGGAGTGTGATTGCGTTTTTACCAAGCAATTGTGGCTCCATGTTGCAGTGATTGCGTTTTTTGAGTCTCATTCCAGAGAATGAGAATGGCATTCTAACTGCCACCGAAATGTTGCACGCAGTGCACCTTTGCGACATATGCACACCGCAGGCACTGCAAGGATTTACCACATTGCTTTGCTGAATACCGGCAATCAGCAAAGAGCAGAATTGCTCCCCACCAAAAGCACACCAAGTGTGAACTGGCCCTTAAGAGAATTTGATTGGTGATTACAAATTGTTGCAGCCTGCAGTGTAGAACTTAGGGGCATATTTAAAATGATTTAAATATACCCCCAAGTTCTACGTATGGCCTCCTCCTCCCCACAGCCATACCAACCCTCACCAAAAAGTTACAAAGCAAACAAAACAAAAAAGATGCAGGCCGACAATCGTAATTATTGAAAATACCAATTGCACTAGCAAAAACCAGGCAATGCAATTTACATGTTCATCGCCGTGCTGTTGCTATTGGCAAAATGGGCACGATACCATTTTTTTATTGTAACGTGCCTAATACAAAAGGGCTCTAATTAGTTGATCTCCCTCTCAGATGGTTTATTATATTCTTTTTTGGCAGAGTATTTTGGCTAATCCAATTGGCTAAAAGTAAATCACATTATGGCCAATAGGATTGTAAGCCGGCCCACCATGGCAAGGTAGACTCTTAGGGCAGGTTGGGGGAAGGGAGTGAGTTAGGCATAGGGGATGGCAGTTTTGAAGGGGGATAAGGGGGATAGGTGGTCATCATGGGTACCACTCTTACACCCTCAAGTGTAAAGTCTGGAATCCATGACAACCACCTGATAAATAATTGGGACCCAGTTGGTCCCCCTTATGCCTGGTTCAACATTGGGATCGCAAAAGGAAAATCACAATCGCTTATGGAGTGTGATTGCGTTTTTACCAAGCAATTGTGGCTCCATGTTGCAGTGATTGCGTTTTTCGAGTCTCATTCCAGAGAATGAGAATGGCATTCTAACTGCCACCGAAATGTTGCACGCAGTGCACCTTTGCGACATATGCACACCGCAGGCACTGCAAGGATTTACCACATTGCTTTGCTGAATACCGGCTATCAGCAAAGAGCAGAAATGCTCCCCACCAAAAGCACACCAAGTGTGAACTGGCCCTTAAGAGAATTTGATTGGTGATTACAAATTGTTGCAGCCTGCAGTGTAGAACTCAGGGGCATATTTAAAATGATTTAAATAAACCCCCAAGTTCTACGTATGGCCTCCTCCTCCCCACAGCCATACCAACCCTCACCAAAAAGTTACAAAGCATAGAAGCGCAAACAAAACAAAAAAGATGCAGGCCGACAATGGTAATTATTGAAAATACCAATTGCACTAGCAAAAACCAGGCAATGCAATTTACATGTTCATCGCCGTGCTGTTGCTATTGGCAAAATGGGCACGATACCATTTTTTAATTGTAACGTGCCTAATACAAAAGGGCTCTAATTAGTTGATCTCCCTCTCAGATGGTTTATTATATTCTTTTTTGGCAGAGTACTTTGGCTAATCCAATTGGCTAAAAGTAGATCACATTTTGGCCAATAGGATTGTAAGCCGGCCCACCATGGCAAGGTAGACTCTTAGGGCAGGTTGGAGAAAGGAAGTGAGAGAGGTATAGGGGATGGCAGTTTTGAAGAGGGATAAGAGGGATAGGTGGTAATCATGGGTACCATCTTACACCCTCAAGTGTAAAGTCTGGAAACACAACGACCACTTGATAAATAATTCGGACCCAGTTGGTCCCCCTTAGGCCTGGTTTAACATTGGGATCTCAAAAGGCAAATCACAATCGCCTATGGAGTGTGATTGCATTTTTACCAAGCAATTGTGGCTCCATGCTGCATTGATTGCGTTTTTCGAATCGCATTCCAGAGAATGAGAATGGCATTCTAACTGCCACCGAAATGTTGCACGCAGTGCACCTGTGCGACATATGCACACCTCAGGCACTGCAAGGATTTACCACAGTGCTTTGCTGAATACCGGCTATCAGCAAAGAGCAGAAACGCCCTCCACCAAAAGCACACCAAGTGTGAACTGGCCCTTGAGAGAATTTAATTGGTGATTACAAATTGTTGCAGCCTGCAGTGTAGAACTCAGGGGCATATTTAAAATGATTTAAATATACCCCCAAGTTCTACGTATGGCCTCCTCCTCCCCACAGCCATACCAATCCTCACCAAAAAGTTACAAAGCATAGAAGCGCAAACAAAACAAAAAAGATGCAGGCCGACAATCGTAATTATTGAAAATACCAATTGCACTAGCAAAAACCAGGCAATGCAATTTACATGTTCATCGCCGTGCTGTTGCTATTGGCAAAATGGGCACGATACCATTTTTTTATTGTAACGTGCCTAATACAAAAGGGCTCTAATTAGTTGATCTCCCTCTCAGATGGTTTATTATATTCTTTTTTGGCAGAGTACTTTGGCTAATCCAATTGGCTAAAAGTAGATCACATTTTGGCCAATAGGATTGTAAGCCGGCCCACCATGGCAAGGTAGACTCTTAGGGCAGGTTGGAGAAAGGAAGTGAGAGAGGTATAGGGGATGGCAGTTTTGAAGAGGGATAAGAGGGATAGGTGGTAATCATGGGTACCATCTTACACCCTCAAGTGTAAAGTCTGGAAACACAACGACCACCTGATAAATAATTCGGACCCAGTTGGTCCCCCTTAGGCCTGGTTTAACATTGGGATCTCAAAAGGCAAATCACAATCGCCTATGGAGTGTGATTGCATTTTTACCAAGCAATTGTGGCTCCATGCTGCATTGATTGCGTTTTTCGAATCGCATTCCAGAGAATGAGAATGGCATTCTAACTGCCACCGAAATGTTGCACGCAGTGCACCTGTGCGACATATGCACACCTCAGGCACTGCAAGGATTTACCACAGTGCTTTGCTGAATACCGGCTATCAGCAAAGAGCAGAAACGCCCTCCACCAAAAGCACACCAAGTGTGAACTGGCCCTTGAGAGAATTTAATTGGTGATTACAAATTGTTGCAGCCTGCAGTGTAGAACTCAGGGGCATATTTAAAATGATTTAAATATACCCCCCAAGTTCTACGTATGGCCTCCTCCTCCCCACAGCCATACCAATCCTCACCAAAAAGTTACAAAGCATAGAAGCGCAAACAAAACAAAAAAGATGCAGGCCGACAATCGTAATTATTGAAAATACCAATTGCACTAGCAAAAACCAGGCAATGCAATTTACATGTTCATCGCCGTGCTGTTGCTATTGGCAAAATGGGCACGATACCATTTTTTAACTGTAACGTGCCTAATACAAAAGGGCTCTAATTAGTTGATCTCCCTCTCAGATGGTTTATTATATTCTTTTTTGGCAGAGTACTTTGGCTAATCCAATTGGCTAAAAGTAAATCACATTTTGGCCAATAGGATTGTAAGCCGGCCCACCATGGCAAGGTAGACTCTTAGGGCAGGTTGGAGAAAGGAAGTGAGAGAGGTATAGGGGATGGCAGTTTTGAAGAGGGATAAGAGGGATAGGTGGTAATCATGGGTACCACCCTTACACCCTCAAGTGTAAAGTCTGGAAACACAACGACCACCTGATAAATAATTCGGACCCAGTTGGTCCCCCTTAGGGCTGGTTTAACATTGGGATCTCAAAAGGCAAATCACAATCGCCTATGGAGTGTGATTGCATTTTTACCAAGCAATTGTGGCTCTATGCTGCATCGATTGCGTTTTTCGAATCTCATTCCAGAGAATGAGAATGGCATTCTAACTGCCACCGAAATGTTGCACGCAGTGCACCTGTGCGACATATGCACACCTCAGGCACTGCAAGGATTTACCACAGTGCTTTGCTGAATACCGGCTATCAGCAAAGAGCAGAAACGCCCTCCACCAAAAGCACACCAAGTGTGAACTGGCCCTTGATAGAATTTGATTAGTGATTACAAATTGTTGCAGCCTGCAGTGTAGAACTCAGGGGCATATTTAAAATGATTTAAATATACCCCCAAGTTCTACGTATGGCCTCCTCCTCCCCACAGCCATACCAACCCTCACCAAAAAGTTACAAAGCAAACAAAACAAAAAAGATGCAGGCCGACAATGGTAATTATTGAAAATACCAATTGCACTAGCAAAAACCAGGCAATGCAATTTACATGTTCATCGCCGTGCTGTTGCTATTGGTAAAATGGGCACGATACCATTTTTTAATTGTAACGTGCCTAATACAAAAGGGCTCTAATTAGTTGATCTCCCTCTCAGATGGTTTATTATATTCTTTTTTGGCAGAGTACTTTGGCTAATCCAATTGACTAAAAGTAAATCACATTTTGGCCAATAGGATTGTAAGCCGGCCCACCATGGCAAGGTAGACTCTTAGGGCAGGTTGGGGGAAGGGAGTGAGTTAGGCATAGGGGATGACTGTTTTGAAGGGGGATAAGGGGGATAGGTGGTCATCATGGGTACCACTCTTACACCCTCAAGTGTAAAGTCTGGAACCCATGACAACCACCTGATAAATAATTGGGACCCAGTTGGTCCCCCTTATGCCTGGTTCAACATTGGGATCGCAAAAGGAAAATCACAATCGCTTATGGAGTGTGATTGCGTTTTTACCAAGCAATTGTGGCTCCATGTTGCAGTGATTGCGTTTTTCGAGTCTCATTCCAGAGAATGAGAATGGCATTCTAACTGCCACCGAAATGTTGCACGCAGTGCACCTTTGCGACATATGCACACCGCAGGCACTGCAAGGATTTACCACATTGCTTTGCTGAATACCGGCTATCAGCAAAGAGCAGAAATGCTCCCCACCAAAAGCACACCAAGTGTGAACTGGCCCTTAAGAGAATTTGATTGGTGATTACAAATTGTTGCAGCCTGTAGTGTAGAACTCAGGGGCATATTTAAAATGATTTAAATATACCCCCAAGTTCTACGTATGGCCTCCTCCTCCACACAGCCATACCAATCCTCACCAAAAAGTTACAAAGCATAGAAGCGCAAACAAAACAAAAAAGATGCAGGCCGACAATGGTAATTATTGAAAATACCAGTTGCACTAGCAAAAACCAGGCAATGCAATTTACATGTTCATCGCCGTGCTGTTGCTATTGGTAAAATGGGCACGATACCATCTTTTAATTGTAACGTGCCTAATACAAAAGGGCTCTAATTAGTTGATCTCCCTCTCAGATGGTTTATTATATTCTTTTTTGGCAGAGTACTTTGGCTAATCCAATTGGCTAAAAGTAAATCACATTTTGGCCAATAGGATTGTAAGCCGGCCCACCATGGCAAGGTAGACTCTTAGGGCAGGTTGGGGGAAGGGAGTGAGTTAGGCATAGGGGATGGCAGTTTTGAAGGGGGATAAGGGGGATAGGTGGTCATCATGGGTACCACTCTTACACCCTCAAGTGTAAAGTCTGGAACCCATGACAACCACCTGATAAATAATTGGGACCCAGTTGGTCCCCCTTATGCCTGGTTCAACATTGGGATCGCAAAAGGAAAATCACAATCGCTTATGGAGTGTGATTGCGTTTTTACCAAGCAATTGTGGCTCCATGTTGCAGTGATTGCGTTTTTTGAGTCTCATTCCAGAGAATGAGAATGGCATTCTAACTGCCACCGAAATGTTGCACGCAGTGCACCTTTGCGACATATGCACACCACAGGCACTGCAAGGATTTACCACATTGCTTTGCTGAATACCGGCAATCAGTAAAGAGCAGAATTGCTCCCCACCAAAAGCACACCAAGTGTGAACTGGCCCTTAAGAGAATTTGATTGGTGATTACAAATTGTTGCAGCCTGCAGTGTAGAACTTAGGGGCATATTTAAAATGATTTAAATATACCCCCAAGTTCTACGTATGGCCTCCTCCTCCCCACAGCCATACCAACCCTCACCAAAAAGTTACAAAGCATAGAAGCGCAAACAAAACAAAAAAGATGCAGGCCGACAATGGTAATTATTGAAAATACCAATTGCACTAGCAAAAACCAGGCAATGCAATTTACATGTTCATCGCCGTGCTGTTGCTATTGGCAAAATGGGCACGATACCATTTTTTAATTGTAACGTGCCTAATACAAAAGGGCTCTAATTAGTTGATCTCCCTCTCAGATGGTTTATTATATTCTTTTTTGGCAGAGTACTTTGGCTAATCCAATTGGCTAAAAGTAGATCACATTTTGGCCAATAGGATTGTAAGCCGGCCCACCATGGCAAGGTAGACTCTTAGGGCAGGTTGGAGAAAGGAAGTGAGAGAGGTATAGGGGATGGCAGTTTTGAAGAGGGATAAGAGGGATAGGTGGTAATCATGGGTACCATCTTACACCCTCAAGTGTAAAGTCTGGAAACACAACGACCACTTGATAAATAATTCGGACCCAGTTGGTCCCCCTTAGGCCTGGTTTAACATTGGGATCTCAAAAGGCAAATCACAATCGCCTATGGAGTGTGATTGCATTTTTACCAAGCAATTGTGGCTCCATGCTGCATTGATTGCGTTTTTCGAATCGCATTCCAGAGAATGAGAATGGCATTCTAACTGCCACCGAAATGTTGCACGCAGTGCACCTGTGCGACATATGCACACCTCAGGCACTGCAAGGATTTACCACAGTGCTTTGCTGAATACCGGCTATCAGCAAAGAGCAGAAACGCCCTCCACCAAAAGCACACCAAGTGTGAACTGGCCCTTGAGAGAATTTAATTGGTGATTACAAATTGTTGCAGCCTGCAGTGTAGAACTCAGGGGCATATTTAAAATGATTTAAATATACCCCCAAGTTCTACGTATGGCCTCCTCCTCCCCACAGCCATACCAATCCTCACCAAAAAGTTACAAAGCATAGAAATGCAAACAAAACAAAAAAGATGCAGGCCGACAATCGTAATTATTGAAAATACCAATTGCACTAGCAAAAACCAGGCAATGCAATTTACATGTTCATCGCCGTGCTGTTGCTATTGGCAAAATGGGCACGATACCATTTTTTTATTGTAACGTGCCTAATACAAAAGGGCTCTAATTAGTTGATCTCCCTCTCAGATGGTTTATTATATTCTTTTTGGCAGAGTACTTTGGCTAATCCAATTGGCTAAAAGTAAATCACATTATGGCCAATAGGATTGTAAGCCGGCCCACCATGGCAAGGTAGACTCTTAGGGCAGGTTGGGGGAAGGGAGTGAGTGAGGCATAGGGGATGGCAGTTTTGAAGGGGGATAAGGGGGATAGGTGGTCATCATGGGTACCACTCTTACACCCTCAAGTGTAAAGTCTGGAACCCATGACAACCACCTGATAAATAATTGGGACCCAGTTGGTCCCCCTTAGGCCTGGTTCAACATTGGGATCGCAAAAGGAAAATCACAATCGCCTATGGAGTGTGATTGCAATTTTACCAAGCAATTGTGGCTCCATGTTGCAGTGATTGCGTTTTTCGAGTCTCATTCCAGAGAATGAGAATGGCATTCTAACTGCCACCGAAATGTTGCACGCAGTGCACCTTTGTGACATATGCACACCGCAGGCACTGCAAGGATTTACCACATTGCTTTGCTGAATACCGGCTATCAGCAAAGAGCAGAAATGCTCCCCACCAAAAGCACACCAAGTGTGAACTGGCCCTTAAGAGAATTTGATTGGTGATTACAAATTGTTGCAGCCTGCAGTGTAGAACTCTGGGGCATATTTAAAATGATTTAAATATACCCCCAAGTTCTACGTATGGCCTCCTCCTCCCCACAGCCATACCAACCCTCACCAAAAAGTTACAAAGCAAACAAAACAAAAAAGATGCAGGCCGACAATCGTAATTATTGAAAATACCAGTTGCACTAGCAGAAACCAGGCAATGCAATTTACATGTTCATCGCCGTGCTGTTGCTATTGGTAAAATGGGCACGATACCATCTTTTAATTGTAACGTGCCTAATACAAAAGGGCTCTAATTAGTTGATCTCCCTCTCAGATGGTTTATTATATTCTTTTTTTGCAGAGTACTTTGGCTAATCCAATTGGCTAAAAGTAAATCACATTTTGGCCAATAGGATTGTAAGCCGGCCCACCATGGCAAGGTAGACTCTTAGGGCAGGTTGGGGGAAGGGAGTGAGTTAGGCATAGGGGATGGCAGTTTTGAAGGGGGATAAGGGGGATAGGTGGTCATCATGGGTACCACTCTTACACCCTCAAGTGTAAAGTCTGGAACCCATGACAACCACCTGATAAATAATTGGGACCCAGTTGGTCCCCCTTATGCCTGGTTCAACATTGGGATCGCAAAAGGAAAATCACAATCGCTTATGGAGTGTGATTGCGGTTTTACCAAGCAATTGTGGCTCCATGTTGCAGTGATTGCGTTTTTTGAGTCTCATTCCAGAGAATGAGAATGGCATTCTAACTGCCACCGAAATGTTGCACGCAGTGCACCTTTGCGACATATGCACACCGCAGGCACTGCAAGGATTTACCACATTGCTTTGCTGAATACCGGCAATCAGCAAAGAGCAGAAATGCTCCCCACCAAAAGCACACTAAGTGTGAACTGGCCCTTAAGAGAATTTGATTGGTGATTACAAATTGTTGCAGCCTGCAGTGTAGAACTTAGGGGCATATTTAAAATGATTTAAATATACCCCCAAGTTCTACGTATGGCCTCCTCCTCCCTACAGCCATACCAACCCTCACCAAAAAGTTACAAAGCAAACAAAACAAAAAAGATGCAGGCCGACAATCGTAATTATTGAAAATACCAATTGCACTAGCAAAAACCAGGCAATGCAATTTACATGTTCATCGCCGTGCTGTTGCTATTGGCAAAATGGGCACGATACCATTTTTTAATTGTAACGTGCCTAATACAAAAGGGCTCTAATTAGTTGATCTCCCTCTCAGATGGTTTATTATATTCTTTTTTGGCAGAGTATTTTGGCTAATCCAATTGGCTAAAAGTAAATCACATTATGGCCAATAGGATTGTAAGCCGGCCCACCATGGCAAGGTAGACTCTTAGGGCAGGTTGGGGGAAGGGAGTGAGTTAGGCATAGGGGATGGCAGTTTTGAAGGGGGATAAGGGGGATAGGTGGTCATCATGGGTACCACTCTTACACCCTCAATTGTAAAGTCTGGAATCCATGACAACCACCTGATAAATAATTGGGACCCAGTTGGTCCCCCTTATGCCTGGTTCAACATTGGGATCGCAAAAGGAAAATCACAATCGCTTATGGAGTGTGATTGCGTTTTTACCAAGCAATTGTGGCTCCATGTTGCAGTGATTGCGTTTTTCGAGTCTCATTCCAGAGAATGAGAATGGCATTCTAACTGCCACCGAAATGTTGCACGCAGTTCACCTTTGCGACATATGCACACCGCAGGCACTGCAAGGATTTACCACATTGCTTTGCTGAATACCGGCTATCAGCAAAGAGCAGAAATGCTCCCCACCAAAAGCACACCAAGTGTGAACTGGCCCTTAAGAGAATTTGATTGGTGATTACAAATTGTTGCAGCCTGCAGTGTAGAACTCAGGGGCATATTTAAAATGATTTAACTATACCCCCAAGTTCTACGTATGGCCTCCTCCTCCCCACAGCCATACCAACCCTCACCAAAAAGTTACAAAGCAAACAAAACAAAAAAGATGCAGGCCGACAATCGTAATTATTGAAAATACCAATTGCACTAGCAAAAACCAGGCAATGCAATTTACATGAGGAGAGAGAACCGAGAGCCCAATATGGTGTAGTAGGTTTTGGCAATTGGTATAATGTGAAAGAGTAAAAATTATATTCACAAACCAGGGTTACCTTCAGGCAACCACTGTATAAGCAGGTGAGGAGTTTGACCTGTCCCCACTCAGGATTAAAAAGTCGCTCTCTGTAGATGAGAAAAAGGGTATCCCCCTCCACCAAGGGTGGATATAAAGTGCAAAATAAGTAGAACAGAGGCGCCAACAGGATAAAAACAGTAATTAAAATGTTAAAATTCGCTGAGGAGGCTATGGTGGTTCCACCCCCTCCAAGCAAACACAGAAAACTGTGTAATGTAATCAGAACAAATTTATTGGTACACTCCAGGGTATAGATATACAACGCGTTTCGCGGGTATGAGCCCGCTTCTTCAGGCAGTAGAAGTAGGAGTACACAGCAATCTGTCAGCAACACACCTGGCGACAAAGTGTGTTGCTGACAGATTGCTGTGTACTCCTACTTCTACTGCCTGAAGAAGCGGGCTCATACCCGCGAAACGCGTTGTATATCTATACCCTGGAGTGTACCAATAAATTTGTTCTGATTACATTACACAGTTTTCTGTGTTTGCTTGGAGGGGGTGGAACCACCATAGCCTCCTCAGCCTCCTGTTGGCGCCTCTGTTCTACTTATTTTGCAATGCAATTTACATGTTCATCGCCGTGCTGTTGCTATTGGCAAAATGGGCACGATACCATTTTTTAATTGTAACGTGCCTAATACAAAAGGGCTATAATTAGTTGATCTCCCTCTCAGATGGTTTATTATATTCTTTTTGGCAGAGTACTTTGGCTAATCCAATTGACTAAAAGTAAATCACATTTTGGCCAATAGGATTGTAAGCCGGCCCACCATGACAAGGTAGACTCTTAGGGCAGGTTGGGGGAAGGGAGTGAGTTAGGCATAGGGGATGGCAATTTTGAAGGGGGATAAGGGGGATAGGTGGTCATCATGGGTACCACTCTTACACCCTCAAGTGTAAAGTCTGGAACCCATGACAAGCACCTGATAAATAATTGGGACCCAGTTGGTCCCCCTTATGCCTGGTTCAACATTGGGATCGCAAAAGGAAAATCACAATCGCTTATGGAGTGTGATTGCGTTTTTACCAAGCAATTGTGGCTCCATGTTGCAGTGATTGCGTTTTTCGAGTCTCATTCCAGAGAATGAGAATGGCATTCTAACTGCCACCGAAATGTTGCACGCAGTGCACCTTTGCGACATATGCACACCGCAGGCACTGCAAGGATTTACCACATTGCTTTGCTGAATACCGGCTATCAGCAGAGAGCAGAAATGCTCCCCACCAAAAGCACACCGAGTGTGAACTGGCCCTTAAGAGAATTTGATTGGTGATTACAAATTGTTGCAGCCTGCAGTGTAGAACTCAGGGGCATATTTAAAATGATTTAAATATACCCCCAAGTTCTACGTATGGCCTCCTCCTCCCCACAGCCATACCAATCCTCACCAAAAAGTTACAAAGCATAGAAGCGCAAACAAAACAAAAAAGATGCAGGCCGACAATCGTAATTATTGAAAATACCAATTGCACTAGCAAAAACCAGGCAATGCAATTTACATGTTCATCGCCATGCTGTTGCTATTGGCAAAATGGGCACGATACCTTTTTTTTTAATTGTAACGTGCCTAATATAAAAGGGCTGTAATTAGTTGATCTCCCTCTCAGATGGTTTATTATATTCTTTTTTGGCAGAGTACTTTGGCTAATCCAATTGGCTAAAAGTAAATCACATTATGGCCAATAGGATTGTAAGCCGGCCCACCATGGCAAGGTAGACTCTTAGGGCAGGTTGGGGGAAGGGAGTGAGTTAGGCATAGGGGATGGCAGTTTTGAAGGGGGATAAGGGGGATAGGTGGTCATCATGGGTACCACTCTTACACCCTCAAGTGTAAAGTCTGGAACCCATGACAACCACCTGATAAATAATTGGGACCCAGTTGGTCCCCCTTATGCCTGGTTCAACATTGGGATCGCAAAAGGAAAATCACAATCGCTTATGGATTGTGATTGCGTTTTTACCAAGCAATTGTGGCTCCATGTTGCAGTGATTGCGTTTTTCGAGTCTCATTCCAAAAAATGAGAATGGCATTCTAACTGCCACCGAAATGTTGCACGCAGTGCACCTTTGCGACATATGCACACCGCAGGCACTGCAAGGATTTACCACATTGCTTTGCTGAATATCGGCTATCAGCAAAGAGCAGAAATGCTCCCCACCAAAAGCACACCAAGTGTGAACTGGCCCTTAAGAGAATTTGATTGGTGATTACAAATTGTTGCAGCCTGCAGTGTAGAACTCAGGGGCATATTTAAAATGATTTAAATATACCCCCAAGTTCTACGTATGGCCTCCTCCTCCCCACAGCCATACCAACCCTCACCAAAAAGTTACAAAGCAAACAAAACAAAAAAGATGCAGGCCGACAATCGTAATTATTGAAAATACCAATTGCACTAGCAAGAACCAGGCAATGCAATTTACATGTTCATCGCCGTGCTGTTGCTATTGGCAAAATGGGCACGATACCATTTTTTAATTGTAACGTGCCTAATACAAAAGGGCTATAATTAGTTGATCTCCCTCTCAGATGGTTTATTATATTCTTTTTGGCAGAGTACTTTGGCTAATCCAATTGACTAAAAGTAAATCACATTTTGGCCAATAGGATTGTAAGCCGGCCCACCATGGCAAGGTAGACTCTTAGGGCAGGTTGGGGGAAGGAAGTGAGTTAGGCATAGGGGATGGCAGTTTTGAAGGGGGATAAGTGGTCATCATGGGTACCACTCTTACACCCTCAAGTGTAAAGTCTGGAACCCATGACAACCACCTGATAAATAATTGGGACCCAGTTGGTCCCCCTTATGCCTGGTTCAACATTGGGATCGCAAAAGGAAAATAACAATCGCTTATGGAGTGTGATTGCGTTTTTACCAAGCAATTGTGGCTCCATGTTGCAGTGATTGCGTTTTTCGAGTCTCATTCCAGAGAATGAGAATGGCATTCTAACTGCCACCGAAATGTTGCACGCAGTGCACCTTTGCGACATATGCACACCGCAGGCACTGCAAGGATTTACCACATTGCTTTTCTGAATACCGGCTATCAGCAAAGAGCAGAAATGCTCCCCACCAAAAGCACACCAAGTGTGAACTGGCCCTTAAGAGAATTTGATTGGTGATTACAAATTGTTGCAGCCTGCAGTGTAGAACTCAGGGGCATATTTAAAATGATTTAAATATACCCCCAAGTTCTACGTATGGCCTCCTCCTCCCCACAGCCATACCAACCCTCACCAAAAAGTTACAAAGCATAGAAGCGCAAACAAAACAAAAAAGATGCAGGCCGACAATCGTATTTATTGAAAATACCAATTGCACTAGCAAAAACCAGGCAATGCAATTTACATGTTCATCGCCGTGCTGTTGCTATTAGCAAAATGAACACGATACCATTTTTTAATTGTAACGTGCCTAATACAAAAGGGCTCTAATTAGTTGATCTCCCTCTCAGATGGTTTAGTATATTCTTTTTTGGCAGAGTACTTTGGCTAATCCAATTGGCTAAAAGTAAATCACATTTTGGCCAATAGGATTGTAAGCCGGCCCACCATGGCAAGGTAGACTCTTAGGGCAGGTTGGAGAAAGGAAGTGAGAGAGGTATAGGGGATGGCAGTTTTGAAGAGGGATAAGAGTGATAGGTGGTAATCATGGGTACCACTCTTACACCCTCAAGTGTAAGGTCCGGAAACACAACGACCACCTGATAAATAATTCGGACCCAGTTGGTCCCCCTTAGGCCTGGTTTAACATTGGGATCTCAAAAGGCAAATCACAATCGCCTATGGAGTGTGATTGCATTTTTACCAAGCAATTGTGGCTCCATGCTGCATTGATTGCGTTTTTCGAATCTCATTCCAGAGAATGAGAATGGCATTCTAACTGCCACTGAAATGTTGCACGCAGTGCACCTGTGCGACATATGCACACCTCAGGCACTGCAAGGATTTACCACAGTGCTTTGCTGAATACCGGCTATCAGCAAAGAGCAGAAACGCCCTCCACCAAAAGCACACCAAGTGTGAACTGGCCCTTAAGAGAATTTGATTGGTGATTACAAATTGTTGCAGCCTGCAGTGTAGAACTCAGGGGCATATTTAAAATGATTTAAATAAACCCCCAAGTTCTACGTATGGCCTCCTCCTCCCCACAGCCATACCAATCCTCACCAAAAAGTTACAAAGCATAGAAGCGCAAACAAAACAAAAAAGATGCAGGCCGACAATCGTAATTATTGAAAATACCAATTGCACTAGCAAAAACCAGGCAATGCAATTTACATGTTCATCGCCGTGCTGTTGCTATTGGCAAAATGGGCACGATACCATTTTTTAACTGTAACGTGCCTAATACAAAAGGGCTCTAATTAGTTGATCTCCCTCTCAGATGGTTTATTATATTCTTTTTTGGCAGAGTACTTTGGCTAATCCAATTGGCTAAAAGTAAATCACATTTTGGCCAATAGGATTGTAAGCCGGCCCACCATGGCAAGGTAGACTCTTAGGGCAGGTTGGAGAAAGGAAGTGAGAGAGGTATAGGGGATGGCAGTTTTGAAGAGGGATAAGAGGGATAGGTGGTAATCATGGGTACCACCCTTACACCCTCAAGTGTAAAGTCTGGAAACACAACGACCACCTGATAAATAATTCGGACCCAGTTGGTCCCCCTTAGGGCTGGTTTAACATTGGGATCTCAAAAGGCAAATCACAATCTCCTATGGAGTGTGATTGCATTTTTACCAAGCAATTGTGGCTCCATGCTGCATTGATTGCGTTTTTCGAATCTCATTCCAGAGAATGAGAATGGCATTCTAACTGCCACTGAAATGTTGCACGCAGTGCACCTGTGCGACATATGCACACCTCAGGCACTGCAAGGATTTACCACAGTGCTTTGCTGAATACCGGCTATCAGCAAAGAGCAGAAACGCCCTCCACCAAAAGCACACCAAGTGTGAACTGGCCCTTAAGAGAATTTGATTGGTGATTACAAATTGTTGCAGCCTGCAGTGTAGAACTCAGGGGCATATTTAAAATGATTTAAATAAACCCCCAAGTTCTACGTATGGCCTCCTCCTCCCCACAGCCATACCAATCCTCACCAAAAAGTTACAAAGCATAGAAGCGCAAACAAAACAAAAAGATGCAGGCCGACAATCGTAATTATTGAAAATACCAATTGCACTAGCAAAAACCAGGCAATGCAATTTACATGTTCATCGCCGTGCTGTTGCTATTGGCAAAATGGGCACGATACCATTTTTTAACTGTAACGTGCCTAATACAAAAGGGCTCTAATTAGTTGATCTCCCTCTCAGATGGTTTATTATATTCTTTTTTGGCAGAGTACTTTGGCTAATCCAATTGGCTAAAAGTAAATCACATTTTGGCCAATAGGATTGTAAGCCGGCCCACCATGGCAAGGTAGACTCTTAGGGCAGGTTGGAGAAAGGAAGTGAGAGAGGTATAGGGGATGGCAGTTTTGAAGAGGGATAAGAGGGATAGGTGGTAATCATGGGTACCACCCTTACACCCTCAAGTGTAAAGTCTGGAAACACAACGACCACCTGATAAATAATTCGGACCCAGTTGGTCCCCCTTAGGGCTGGTTTAACATTGGGATCTCAAAAGGCAAATCACAATCGCCTATGGAGTGTGATTGCATTTTTACCAAGCAATTGTGGCTCTATGCTGCATCGATTGCCTTTTTCGAATCTCATTCCAGAGAATGAGAATGGCATTCTAACTGCCACCGAAATGTTGCACGCAGTGCACCTGTGCGACATATGCACACCTCAGGCACTGCAAGGATTTACCACAGTGCTTTGCTGAATACCGGCTATCAGCAAAGAGCAGAAACGCCCTCCACCAAAAGCACACCAAGTGTGAACTGGTCTTGAGAGAATTTGATTGGTGATTACAAATTGTTGCAGCCTGCAGTGTAGAACTCAGGGGCATATTTAAAATGATTTAAATATACCCCCAAGTTCTACGTATGGCCTCCTCCTCCCCACAGCCATACCAACCCTCACCAAAAAGTTACAAAGCAAACAAAACAAAAAAGATGCAGGCCGACAATCGTAATTATTGAAAATACCAATTGCACTAGCAAGAACCAGGCAATGCAATTTACATGTTCATCGCCGTGCTGTTGCTATTGGCAAAATGGGCACGATACCATTTTTTAATTGTAACGTGCCTAATACAAAAGGGCTATAATTAGTTGATCTCCCTCTCAGATGGTTTATTATATTCTTTTTGGCAGAGTACTTTGGCTAATCCAATTGACTAAAAGTAAATCACATTTTGGCCAATAGGATTGTAAGCCGGCCCACCATGGCAAGGTAGACTCTTAGGGCAGGTTGGGGGAAGGAAGTGAGTTAGGCATAGGGGATGGCAGTTTTGAAGGGGGATAAGTGGTCATCATGGGTACCACTCTTACACCCTCAAGTGTAAAGTCTGGAACCCATGACAACCACCTGATAAATAATTGGGACCCAGTTGGTCCCCCTTATGCCTGGTTCAACATTGGGATCGCAAAAGGAAAATAACAATCGCTTATGGAGTGTGATTGCGTTTTTACCAAGCAATTGTGGCTCCATGTTGCAGTGATTGCGTTTTTCGAGTCTCATTCCAGAGAATGAGAATGGCATTCTAACTGCCACCGAAATGTTGCACGCAGTGCACCTTTGCGACATATGCACACCGCAGGCACTGCAAGGATTTACCACATTGCTTTTCTGAATACCGGCTATCAGCAAAGAGCAGAAATGCTCCCCACCAAAAGCACACCAAGTGTGAACTGGCCCTTAAGAGAATTTGATTGGTGATTACAAATTGTTGCAGCCTGCAGTGTAGAACTCAGGGGCATATTTAAAATGATTTAAATATACCCCCAAGTTCTACGTATGGCCTCCTCCTCCCCACAGCCATACCAACCCTCACCAAAAAGTTACAAAGCATAGAAGCGCAAACAAAACAAAAAAGATGCAGGCCGACAATCGTATTTATTGAAAATACCAATTGCACTAGCAAAAACCAGGCAATGCAATTTACATGTTCATCGCCGTGCTGTTGCTATTAGCAAAATGGACACGATACCATTTTTTAATTGTAACGTGCCTAATACAAAAGGGCTCTAATTAGTTGATCTCCCTCTCAGATGGTTTATTATATTCTTTTTTGGCAGAGTACTTTGGCTAATCCAATTGGCTAAAAGTAAATCACATTTTGGCCAATAGGATTGTAAGCCGGCCCACCATGGCAAGGTAGACTCTTAGGGCAGGTTGGAGAAAGGAAGTGAGAGAGGTATAGGGGATGGCAGTTTTGAAGAGGGATAAGAGTGATAGGTGGTAATCATGGGTACCACTCTTACACCCTCAAGTGTAAAGTCTGGAAACACAACGACCACCTGATAAATAATTCGGACCCAGTTGGTCCCCCTTAGGGCTGGTTTAACATTGGGATCTCAAAAGGCAAATCACAATCTCCTATGGAGTGTGATTGCATTTTTACCAAGCAATTGTGGCTCCATGCTGCATTGATTGCGTTTTTCGAATCTCATTCCAGAGAATGAGAATGGCATTCTAACTGCCACTGAAATGTTGCACGCAGTGCACCTGTGCGACATATGCACACCTCAGGCACTGCAAGGATTTACCACAGTGCTTTGCTGAATACCGGCTATCAGCAAAGAGCAGAAACGCCCTCCACCAAAAGCACACCAAGTGTGAACTGGCCCTTAAGAGAATTTGATTGGTGATTACAAATTGTTGCAGCCTGCAGTGTAGAACTCAGGGGCATATTTAAAATGATTTAAATAAACCCCCAAGTTCTACGTATGGCCTCCTCCTCCCCACAGCCATACCAATCCTCACCAAAAAGTTACAAAGCATAGAAGCGCAAACAAAACAAAAAGATGCAGGCCGACAATCGTAATTATTGAAAATACCAATTGCACTAGCAAAAACCAGGCAATGCAATTTACATGTTCATCGCCGTGCTGTTGCTATTGGCAAAATGGGCACGATACCATTTTTTAACTGTAACGTGCCTAATACAAAAGGGCTCTAATTAGTTGATCTCCCTCTCAGATGGTTTATTATATTCTTTTTTGGCAGAGTACTTTGGCTAATCCAATTGGCTAAAAGTAAATCACATTTTGGCCAATAGGATTGTAAGCCGGCCCACCATGGCAAGGTAGACTCTTAGGGCAGGTTGGAGAAAGGAAGTGAGAGAGGTATAGGGGATGGCAGTTTTGAAGAGGGATAAGAGGGATAGGTGGTAATCATGGGTACCACCCTTACACCCTCAAGTGTAAAGTCTGGAAACACAACGACCACCTGATAAATAATTCGGACCCAGTTGGTCCCCCTTAGGGCTGGTTTAACATTGGGATCTCAAAAGGCAAATCACAATCGCCTATGGAGTGTGATTGCATTTTTACCAAGCAATTGTGGCTCTATGCTGCATCGATTGCCTTTTTCGAATCTCATTCCAGAGAATGAGAATGGCATTCTAACTGCCACCGAAATGTTGCACGCAGTGCACCTGTGCGACATATGCACACCTCAGGCACTGCAAGGATTTACCACAGTGCTTTGCTGAATACCGGCTATCAGCAAAGAGCAGAAACGCCCTCCACCAAAAGCACACCAAGTGTGAACTGGTCTTGAGAGAATTTGATTGGTGATTACAAATTGTTGCAGCCTGCAGTGTAGAACTCAGGGGCATATTTAAAATGATTTAAATATACCCCCAAGTTCTACGTATGGCCTCCTCCTCCCCACAGCCATACCAATCCTCACCAAAAAGTTACAAAGCATAGAAATGCAAACAAAACAAAAAAGATGCAGGCCGACAATCGTAATTATTGAAAATACCAATTGCACTAGCAAAAACCAGGCAATGCAATTTACATGTTCATCGCCGTGCTGTTGCTATTGGCAAAATGGGCACGATACCATTTTTTTATTGTAACGTGCCTAATACAAAAGGGCTCTAATTAGTTGATCTCCCTCTCAGATGGTTTATTATATTCTTTTTTGGCAGAGTACTTTGGCTAATCCAATTGGCTAAAAGTAGATCACATTTTGGCCAATAGGATTGTAAGCCGGCCCACCATGGCAAGGTAGACTCTTAGGGCAGGTTGGAGAAAGGAAGTGAGAGAGGTATAGGGGATGGCAGTTTTGAAGAGGGATAAGAGGGATAGGTGGTAATCATGGGTACCATCTTACACCCTCAAGTGTAAAGTCTGGAAACACAACGACCACCTGATAAATAATTCGGACCCAGTTGGTCCCCCTTAGGCCTGGTTTAACATTGGGATCTCAAAAGGCAAATCACAATTGCCTATGGAGTGTGATTGGATTTTTACCAAGCAATTGTGGCTCTATGCTGCATCGATTGCGTTTTTCAAATCTCATTCCAGAGAATGAGAATGGCATTCTAACTGCCACTGAAATGTTGCACGCAGTGCACCTGTGCGACATATGCACACCTCAGGCACTGCAAGGATTTACCACAGTGCTTTGCTGAATACCGGCTATTAGCAAAGAGCAGAAACGCACTCCACCAAAAGCACACCAAGTGTGAACTGGCCCTTGATAGAATTTGATTAGTGATTACAAATTGTTGCAGCCTGCAGTGTAGAACTCAGGGGCATATTTAAAATGATTTAAATATACCCCCAAGTTCTACGTATGGCCTCCTCCTCCCCACAGCCATACCAATCCTCACCAAAAAGTTACAAAGCATAGAAATGCAAACAAAACAAAAAAGATGCAGGCCGACAATCGTAATTATTGAAAATACCAATTGCACTAGCAAAAACCAGGCAATGCAATTTACATGTTCATCGCCGTGCTGTTGCTATTGGCAAAATGGGCACGATACCATTTTTTTATTGTAACGTGCCTAATACAAAAGGGGTCTAATTAGTTGATCTCCCTCTCAGATGGTTTATTATATTCTTTTTTGGCAGAGTACTTTGGCTAATCCAATTGGCTAAAAGTAAATCACATTATGGCCAATAGGATTGTAAGCCGGCCCACCATGGCAAGGTAGACTCTTAGGGCAGGTTGGGGGAAGGGAGTGAGTGAGGCATAGGGGATGGCAGTTTTGAAGGGGGATAAGGGGGATAGGTGGTCATCATGAGTACCACTCTTACACCCTCAAGTGTAAAGTCTGGAACCCATGGCAACCACCTGATAAATAATTGGGACCCAGTTGGTCCCCCTTAGGCCTGGTTCAACATTGGGATCGCAAAAGGAAAATCACAATCGCCTATGGAGTGTGATTGCAATTTTACCAAGCAATTGTGGCTCCATGTTGCAGTGATTGCGTTTTTCGAGTCTCATTCCAGAGAATGAGAATGGCATTCTAACTGCCACCGAAATGTTGCACGCAGTGCACCTTTGTGACATATGCACACCGCAGGCACTGCAAGGATTTACCACATTGCTTTGCTGAATACCGGCTATCAGCAAAGAGCAGAAATGCTCCCCACCAAAAGCACACCAAGTGTGAACTGGCCCTTAACCCCCTTGGCGGTAATCCCGAGCTGAGCTCGGGGTATGCCGCCGGAGGTCGCCGCTCAGGCCCTGCTGGGCCGATTTTTAATCTGAAAAAAGCAGCACACGCAGCCGGCACTTTGCCAGCCGCGTGTGCTGCCCGATCGCCGCCGCTCCGCGGCGATCCGCCGCGTGCAGCGGCGAAAGAGGGTCCCCCCAGCCGCCCGAGCCCAGTGCAGCCGGAACAAACAGTTCCGGCCGGCGCTAGGGGCTGGATCGGGCGGCTCTGACGTCAGGACGTCGACTGACGTCCATGACGTCACTCCGCTCGTCGCCATGGCGACGAGGAAAGCAAAACAAGATAGGCCGCTCATTGCGGCCTATCTTGTTACTTTCGATTGCCGGAGGCGATCGAAAGTACGCTTCCGGAGCGCCCTCTAGTGGGCTTTCATGCAGCCAACTTTCAGTTGGCTGCATGAAATAGTTTTTTTTTAATTTAAAAAAAACCCTCCCGCAGCCTCCCTGGCGATTTTAATAGAACGCCAGGGAGGTTAAGAGAATTTGATTGGTGATTACAAATTGTTGCAGCCTGCAGTGTAGAACTCTGGGGCATATTTAAAATGATTTAAATATACCCCCAAGTTCTACGTATGGCCTCCTCCTCCCCACAGCCATACCAACCCTCACCAAAAAGTTACAAAGCAAACAAAACAAAAAAGATGCAGGCCGACAATCGTAATTATTGAAAATACCAGTTGCACTAGCAAAAACCAGGCAATGCAATTTACATGTTCATCGCCGTGCTGTTGCTATTGGTAAAATGGGCACGATACCATCTTTTAATTGTAACGTGCCTAATACAAAAGGGCTCTAATTAGTTGATCTCCCTCTCAGATGGTTTATTATATTCTTTTTTGGCAGAGTACTTTGGCTAATCCAATTGGCTAAAAGTAAATCACATTATGGCCAATAGGATTGTAAGCCGGCCCACCATGGCAAGGTAGACTCTTAGGGCAGGTTGGGGGAGGGGAGTGAGTTAGGCATAGGGGATGGCAGTTTTGAAGGGGGATAAGGGGGATAGGTGGTCATCATGGGTACCACTCTTACACCCTCAAGTGTACAGTCTGGAACCCATGACAACCACCTGATAAATAATTGGGACCCAGTTGGTCCCCCTTAGGCGTGGTTCAACATTGAGATCGCAAAAGGAAAATCACAATCGCTTATGGAGTGTGATTGCGTTTTTACCAAGCAATTGTGGCTCCATGTTGCAGTGATTGCGTTTTTCGAGTCTCATTCCAGAGAATGAGAATGGCATTCTAACTGCCACCGAAATGTTGCACGCAGTGCACCTTTGCAACATATGCACACCGCAGGCACTGCAAGGATTTACCACATTGCTTTGCTGAATACCGGCAATCAGCAAAGAGCAGAAATGCTCCCCACCAAAAGCACACCAAGTGTGAACTGGCCCTTAAGAGAATTTGATTGGTGATTACAAATTGTTGCAGCCTGCAGTGTAGAACTCTGGGGCATATTTAAAATGATTTAAATATACCCCCAAGTTCTACGTATGGCCTCCTCCTCCCCACAGCCATACCAACCCTCACCAAAAAGTTACAAAGCAAACAAAACAAAAAAGATGCAGGCCGACAATCGTAATTATTGAAAATACCAGTTGCACTAGCAAAAACCAGGCAATGCAATTTACATGTTCATCGCCGTGCTGTTGCTATTGGTAAAATGGGCACGATACCATCTTTTAATTGTAACGTGCCTAATACAAAAGGGCTCTAATTAGTTGATCTCCCTCTCAGATGGTTTATTATATTCTTTTTTGGCAGAGTACTTTGGCTAATCCAATTGGCTAAAAGTAAATCACATTTTGGCCAATAGGATTGTAAGCCGGCCCACCATGGCAAGGTAGACTCTTAGGGCAGGTTGGGGGAAGGGAGTGAGTTAGGCATAGGGGATGGCAGTTTTGAAGGGGGATAAGGGGGATAGGTGGTCATCATGGGTACCACTCTTACACCCTCAAGTGTAAAGTCTGGAACCCATGACAACCACCTGATAAATAATTCGGACCCAGTTGGTCCCCCTTATGCCTGGTTCAACATTGGGATCGCAAAAGGAAAATCACAATCGCTTATGGAGTGTGATTGCGTTTTTACCAAGCAATTGTGGCTCCATGTTGCAGTGATTGCGTTTTTCGAGTCTCATTCCAGAGAATGAGAATGGCATTCTAACTGCCACCGAAATGTTGCACGCAGTGCACCTTTGCGACATATGCACACCGCAGGCACTGCAAGGATTTACCACATTGCCTTGCTGAATACCGGCTATCAGCAAAGAGCAGAAATGCTCCCCACCAAAAGCACACCAAGTGTGAACTGGCCCTTAAGAGAATTTGATTGGTGATTACAAATTGTTGCAGCCTGCAGTGTAGAACTCAGGGGCATATTTAAAATGATTTAAATATACCCCCAAGTTCTACGTATGGCCTCCTCCTCCCCACAGCCATACCAACCCTCACCAAAAAGTTACAAAGCAAACAAAACAAAAAAGATGCAGGCCGACAATGGTAATTATTGAAAATACCAATTGCACTAGCAAAAACCAGGCAATGCAATTTACATGTTCATCGCCGTGCTGTTGCTATTGGTAAAATGGGCACGATACCATTTTTTAATTGTAACGTGCCTAATACAAAAGGGCTCTAATTAGTTGATCTCCCTCTCAGATGGTTTATTGTATTCTTTTTTGGCAGAGTACTTTGGCTAATCCAATTGACTAAAAGTAAATCAAATTTTGGCCAATAGGATTGTAAGCCGGCCCACCATGGCAAGGTAGACTCTTAGGGCAGGTTGGGGGAAGGGAGTGAGTTAGGCATAGGGGATGACAGTTTTGAAGGGGGATAAGGGGGATAGGTGGTCATCATGGGTACCACTCTTACACCCTCAAGTGTAAAGTCTGGAACCCATGACAACCACCTGATAAATAATTGGGACCCAGTTGGTCCCCCTTATGCCTGGTTCAACATTGGGATCGCAAAAGGAAAATCACAATCGCTTATGGAGTGTGATTGCGTTTTTACCAAGCAATTGTGGCTCCATGTTGCAGTGATTGCGTTTTTCGAGTCTCATTCCAGAGAATGAGAATGGCATTCTAACTGCCACCGAAATGTTGCACGCAGTGCACCTTTGCGACATATGCACACCGCAGGCACTGCAAGGATTTACCACATTGCTTTGCTGAATACCGGCTATCAGCAAAGAGCAGAAATGCTCCCTACCAAAAGCACACCAAGTGTGAACTGGCCCTTAAGAGAATTTGATTGGTGATTAAAAATTGTTGCAGCCTGTAGTGTAGAACTCAGGGGCATATTTAAAATGATTTAAATATACCCCCAAGTTCTACGTATGGCCTCCTCCTCCCCACAGCCATACCAATCCTCACCAAAAAGTTACAAAGCATAGAAGCGCAAACAAAACAAAAAAGATGCAGGCCGACAATCGTAATTATTGAAAATACCAATTGCACTAGCAAAAACCAGGCAATGCAATTTACATGTTCATCGCCGTGCTGTTGCTATTGGCAAAATGGGCACGATACCTTTTTTTTAATTGTAACGTGCCTAATACAAAGGGCTCTAATTAGTTGATCTCCCTCTCAGATGGTTTATTATATTCTTTTTTGGCAGAGTACTTTGGCTAATCCAATTGGCTAAAAGTAAATCACATTATGGCCAATAGGATTGTAAGCCGGCCCACCATGGCAAGGTAGACTCTTAGGGCAGGTTGGGGGAGGGGAGTGAGTTAGGCATAGGGGATGGCAGTTTTGAAGGGGGATAAGGGGGATAGGTGGTCATCATGGGTACCACTCTTACACCCTCAAGTGTAAAGTCTGGAACCCATGACAACCACCTGATAAATAATTGGGACCCAGTTGGTCCCCCTTAGGCGTGGTTCAACATTGAGATCGCAAAAGGAAAATCACAATCGCTTATGGAGTGTGATTGCGTTTTTACCAAGCAATTGTGGCTCCATGTTGCAGTGATTGCGTTTTTCGAGTCTCATTCCAGAGAATGAGAATGGCATTCTAACTGCCACCGAAATGTTGCACGCAGTGCACCTTTGCGACATATGCACACCGCAGGCACTGCAAGGATTTACCACATTGCTTTGCTGAATACCGGCTATCAGCAAAGAGCAGAAATGTTCCCCACCAAAAGCACACCAAGTGTGAACTGGCCCTTAAGAGAATTTGATTGGTGATTACAAATTGTTGCAGCCTGCAGTGTAGAACTCAGGGGCATATTTAAAATGATTTAAATACACCCCCAAGTTCTACGTATGGCCTCCTCCTCCCCACAGCCATACCAACCCTCACCAAAAAGTTACAAAGCAAACAAAACAAAAAAGATGCAGGCCGACAATCGTAATTATTGAAAATACCAGTTGCACTAGCAAAAACCAGGCAATGCAATTTACATGTTCATCGCCGTGCTGTTGCTATTGGTAAAATGGGCACGATACCATCTTTTAATTGTAACGTGCCTAATACAAAAGGGCTCTAATTAGTTGATCTCCCTCTCAGATGGTTTATTATATTCTTTTTGGCAGAGTACTTTGGCTAATCCAATTGGCTAAAAGTAAATCACATTTTGGCCAATAGGATTGTAAGCCGGCCCACCATGGCAAGGTAGACTCTTAGGGCAGGTTGGGGGAAGGGAGTGAGTTAGGCATAGGGGATGGCAGTTTTGAAGGGGGATAAGGGGGATAGGTGGTCATCATGGGTACCACTCTTACACCCTCAAGTGTAAAGTCTGGAACCCATGACAACCACCTGATAAATAATTGGGACCCAGTTGGTCCCCCTTATGCCTGGTTCAACATTGGGATCGCAAAAGGAAAATCACAATCGCTTATGGAGTGTGATTGCGTTTTTACCAAGCAATTGTGGCTCCATGTTGCAGTGATTGCGTTTTTTGAGTCTCATTCCAGAGAATGAGAATGGCATTCTAACTGCCACCGAAATCTTGCACGCAGTGCACCTTTGCGACATATGCACACCGCAGGCACTGCAAGGATTTACCACATTGCTTTGCTGAATACCGGCAATCAGCAAAGAGCAGAATTGCTCCCCACCAAAAGCACACCAAGTGTGAACTGGCCCTTAAGAGAATTTGATTGGTGATTACAAATTGTTGCAGCCTGCAGTGTAGAACTTAGGGGCATATTTAAAATGATTTAAATATACCCCCAAGTTCTACGTATGGCCTCCTCCTCCCCACAGCCATACCAACCCTCACCAAAAAGTTACAAAGCAAACAAAACAAAAAAGATGCAGGCCGACAATGGTAATTATTGAAAATACCAATTGCACTAGCAAAAACCAGGCAATGCAATTTACATGTTCATCGCCGTGCTGTTGCTATTGGCAAAATGGGCACGATACCATTTTTTAATTGTAACGTGCCTAATACAAAAGGGCTCTAATTAGTTGATCTCCCTCTCAGATGGTTTATTATATTC
This sequence comes from Hyperolius riggenbachi, assembly GCF_040937935.1. Classification (NCBI taxonomy): domain Eukaryota; kingdom Metazoa; phylum Chordata; class Amphibia; order Anura; family Hyperoliidae; genus Hyperolius; species Hyperolius riggenbachi. The sequence continues at coordinate 73,303,760 of NC_090657.1, forward strand.
TTTTTTGGCAGAGTACTTTGGCTAATCCAATTGGCTAAAAGTAGATCACATTTTGGCCAATAGGATTGTAAGCCGGCCCACCATGGCAAGGTAGACTCTTAGGGCAGGTTGGAGAAAGGAAGTGAGAGAGGTATAGGGGATGGCAGTTTTGAAGAGGGATAAGAGGGATAGGTGGTAATCATGGGTACCATCTTACACCCTCAAGTGTAAAGTCTGGAAACACAACGACCACTTGATAAATAATTCGGACCCAGTTGGTCCCCCTTAGGCCTGGTTTAACATTGGGATCTCAAAAGGCAAATCACAATCGCCTATGGAGTGTGATTGCATTTTTACCAAGCAATTGTGGCTCCATGCTGCATTGATTGCGTTTTTCGAATCGCATTCCAGAGAATGAGAATGGCATTCTAACTGCCACCGAAATGTTGCACGCAGTGCACCTGTGCGACATATGCACACCTCAGGCACTGCAAGGATTTACCACAGTGCTTTGCTGAATACCGGCTATCAGCAAAGAGCAGAAACGCCCTCCACCAAAAGCACACCAAGTGTGAACTGGCCCTTGAGAGAATTTAATTGGTGATTACAAATTGTTGCAGCCTGCAGTGTAGAACTCAGGGGCATATTTAAAATGATTTAAATATACCCCCAAGTTCTACGTATGGCCTCCTCCTCCCCACAGCCATACCAATCCTCACCAAAAAGTTACAAAGCATAGAAGCGCAAACAAAACAAAAAAGATGCAGGCCGACAATCGTAATTATTGAAAATACCAATTGCACTAGCAAAAACCAGGCAATGCAATTTACATGTTCATCGCCGTGCTGTTGCTATTGGCAAAATGGGCACGATACCATTTTTTAACTGTAACGTGCCTAATACAAAAGGGCTCTAATTAGTTGATCTCCCTCTCAGATGGTTTATTATATTCTTTTTTGGCAGAGTACTTTGGCTAATCCAATTGGCTAAAAGTAGATCACATTTTGGCCAATAGGATTGTAAGCCGGCCCACCATGGCAAGGTAGACTCTTAGGGCAGGTTGGAGAAAGGAAGTGAGAGAGGTATAGGGGATGGCAGTTTTGAAGAGGGATAAGAGGGATAGGTGGTAATCATGGGTACCATCTTACACCCTCAAGTGTAAAGTCTGGAAACACAACGACCACCTGATAAATAATTCGGACCCAGTTGGTCCCCCTTAGGCCTGGTTTAACATTGGGATCTCAAAAGGCAAATCACAATCGCCTATGGAGTGTGATTGCATTTTTACCAAGCAATTGTGGCTCCATGCTGCATTGATTGCGTTTTTCGAATCGCATTCCAGAGAATGAGAATGGCATTCTAACTGCCACCGAAATGTTGCACGCAGTGCACCTGTGCGACATATGCACACCTCAGGCACTGCAAGGATTTACCACAGTGCTTTGCTGAATACCGGCTATCAGCAAAGAGCAGAAACGCCCTCCACCAAAAGCACACCAAGTGTGAACTGGCCCTTGAGAGAATTTAATTGGTGATTACAAATTGTTGCAGCCTGCAGTGTAGAACTCAGGGGCATATTTAAAATGATTTAAATATACCCCCAAGTTCTACGTATGGCCTCCTCCTCCCCACAGCCATACCAATCCTCACCAAAAAGTTACAAAGCATAGAAGCGCAAACAAAACAAAAAAGATGCAGGCCGACAATCGTAATTATTGAAAATACCAATTGCACTAGCAAAAACCAGGCAATGCAATTTACATGTTCATCGCCGTGCTGTTGCTATTGGCAAAATGGGCACGATACCATTTTTTAACTGTAACGTGCCTAATACAAAAGGGCTCTAATTAGTTGATCTCCCTCTCAGATGGTTTATTATATTCTTTTTTGGCAGAGTACTTTGGCTAATCCAATTGGCTAAAAGTAAATCACATTTTGGCCAATAGGATTGTAAGCCGGCCCACCATGGCAAGGTAGACTCTTAGGGCAGGTTGGAGAAAGGAAGTGAGAGAGGTATAGGGGATGGCAGTTTTGAAGAGGGATAAGAGGGATAGGTGGTAATCATAGGTACCACCCTTACACCCTCAAGTGTAAAGTCTGGAAACACAACGACCACCTGATAAATAATTCGGACCCAGTTGGTCCCCCTTAGGGCTGGTTTAACATTGGGATCTCAAAAGGCAAATCACAATCGCCTATGGAGTGTGATTGCATTTTTACCAAGCAATTGTGGCTCTATGCTGCATCGATTGCCTTTTTCGAATCTCATTCCAGAGAATGAGAATGGCATTCTAACTGCCACCGAAATGTTGCACGCAGTGCACCTGTGCGACATATGCACACCTCAGGCACTGCAAGGATTTACCACAGTGCTTTGCTGAATACCGGCTATCAGCAAAGAGCAGAAACGCCCTCCACCAAAAGCACACCAAGTGTGAACTGGCCCTTGAGAGAATTTAATTGGTGATTACAAATTGTTGCAGCCTGCAGTGTAGAACTCAGGGGCATATTTAAAATGATTTAAATATACCCCCAAGTTCTACGTATGGCCTCCTCCTCCCCACAGCCATACCAATCCTCACCAAAAAGTTACAAAGCATAGAAGCGCAAACAAAACAAAAAAGATGCAGGCCGACAATCGTAATTATTGAAAATACCAATTGCACTAGCAAAAACCAGGCAATGCAATTTACATGTTCATCGCCGTGCTGTTGCTATTGGCAAAATGGGCACGATACCATTTTTTTATTGTAACGTGCCTAATACAAAAGGGCTCTAATTAGTTGATCTCCCTCTCAGATGGTTTATTATATTCTTTTTTGGCAGAGTACTTTGGCTAATCCAATTGGCTAAAAGTAGATCACATTTTGGCCAATAGGATTGTAAGCCGGCCCACCATGGCAAGGTAGACTCTTAGGGCAGGTTGGAGAAAGGAAGTGAGAGAGGTATAGGGGATGGCAGTTTTGAAGAGGGATAAGAGGGATAGGTGGTAATCATGGGTACCATCTTACACCCTCAAGTGTAAAGTCTGGAAACACAACGACCACCTGATAAATAATTCGGACCCAGTTGGTCCCCCTTAGGCCTGGTTTAACATTGGGATCTCAAAAGGCAAATCACAATCGCCTATGGAGTGTGATTGCATTTTTACCAAGCAATTGTGGCTCCATGCTGCATTGATTGCGTTTTTCGAATCGCATTCCAGAGAATGAGAATGGCATTCTAACTGCCACCGAAATGTTGCACGCAGTGCACCTGTGCGACATATGCACACCTCAGGCACTGCAAGGATTTACCACAGTGCTTTGCTGAATACCGGCTATCAGCAAAGAGCAGAAACGCCCTCCACCAAAAGCACACCAAGTGTGAACTGGCCCTTGAGAGAATTTAATTGGTGATTACAAATTGTTGCAGCCTGCAGTGTAGAACTCAGGGGCATATTTAAAATGATTTAAATATACCCCCAAGTTCTACGTATGGCCTCCTCCTCCCCACAGCCATACCAATCCTCACCAAAAAGTTACAAAGCATAGAAGCGCAAACAAAACAAAAAAGATGCAGGCCGACAATCGTAATTATTGAAAATACCAATTGCACTAGCAAAAACCAGGCAATGCAATTTACATGTTCATCGCCGTGCTGTTGCTATTGGCAAAATGGGCACGATACCATTTTTTAACTGTAACGTGCCTAATACAAAAGGGCTCTAATTAGTTGATCTCCCTCTCAGATGGTTTATTATATTCTTTTTTGGCAGAGTACTTTGGCTAATCCAATTGGCTAAAAGTAAATCACATTTTGGCCAATAGGATTGTAAGCCGGCCCACCATGGCAAGGTAGACTCTTAGGGCAGGTTGGAGAAAGGAAGTGAGAGAGGTATAGGGGATGGCAGTTTTGAAGAGGGATAAGAGGGATAGGTGGTAATCATGGGTACCACCCTTACACCCTCAAGTGTAAAGTCTGGAAACACAACGACCACCTGATAAATAATTCGGACCCAGTTGGTCCCCCTTAGGGCTGGTTTAACATTGGGATCTCAAAAGGCAAATCACAATCGCCTATGGAGTGTGATTGCATTTTTACCAAGCAATTGTGGCTCTATGCTGCATCGATTGCGTTTTTCGAATCTCATTCCAGAGAATGAGAATGGCATTCTAACTGCCACCGAAATGTTGCACGCAGTGCACCTGTGCGACATATGCACACCTCAGGCACTGCAAGGATTTACCACAGTGCTTTGCTGAATACCGGCTATCAGCAAAGAGCAGAAACGCCCTCCACCAAAAGCACACCAAGTGTGAACTGGCCCTTGATAGAATTTGATTAGTGATTACAAATTGTTGCAGTCTGCAGTGTAGAACTCAGGGGCATATTTAAAATGATTTAAATATACCCCCAAGTTCTACGTATGGCCTCCTCCTCCCCACAGCCATACCAATCCTCACCAAAAAGTTACAAAGCATAGAAATGCAAACAAAACAAAAAAGATGCAGGCCGACAATCGTAATTATTGAAAATACCAATTGCACTAGCAAAAACCAGGCAATGCAATTTACATGTTCATCGCCGTGCTGTTGCTATTGGCAAAATGGGCACGATACCATTTTTTTATTGTAACGTGCCTAATACAAAAGGGCTCTAATTAGTTGATCTCCCTCTCAGATGGTTTATTATATTCTTTTTTGGCAGAGTACTTTGGCTAATCCAATTGGCTAAAAGTAAATCACATTATGGCCAATAGGATTGTAAGCCGGCCCACCATGGCAAGGTAGACTCTTAGGGCAGGTTGGGGGAAGGGAGTGAGTGAGGCATAGGGGATGGCAGTTTTGAAGGGGGATAAGGGGGATAGGTGGTCATCATGAGTACCACTCTTACACCCTCAAGTGTAAAGTCTGGAACCCATGGCAACCACCTGATAAATAATTGTGACCCAGTTGGTCCCCCTTAGGCCTGGTTCAACATTGGGATCGCAAAAGGAAAATCACAATCGCCTATGGAGTGTGATTGCAATTTTACCAAGCAATTGTGGCTCCATGTTGCAGTGATTGCGTTTTTCGAGTCTCATTCCAGAGAATGAGAATGGCATTCTAACTGCCACCGAAATGTTGCACGCAGTGCACCTTTGTGACATATGCACACCGCAGGCACTGCAAGGATTTACCACATTGCTTTGCTAAATACCGGCTATCAGCAAAAAGCAGAAATGCTCCCCACCAAAAGCACACCAAGTGTGAACTGGCCCTTAAGAGAATTTGATTGGTGATTACAAATTGTTGCAGCCTGCAGTGTAGAACTCTGGGGCATATTTAAAATGATTTAAATATACCCCCAAGTTCTACGTATGGCCTCCTCCTCCCCACAGCCATACCAACCCTCACCAAAAAGTTACAAAGCAAACAAAACAAAAAAGATGCAGGCCGACAATCGTAATTATTGAAAATAGCAGTTGCACTAGCAAAAACCAGGCAATGCAATTTACATGTTCATCGCCGTGCTGTTGCTATTGGTAAAATGGGCACGATACCATCTTTTAATTGTAACGTGCCTAATACAAAAGGGCTCTAATTAGTTGATCTCCCTCTCAGATGGTTTATTATATTCTTTTTTGGCAGAGTACTTTGGCTAATCCAATTGGCTAAAAGTAAATCACATTTTGGCCAATAGGATTGTAAGCCGGCCCACCATGGCAAGGTAGACTCTTAGGGCAGGTTGGGGGAAGGGAGTGAGTTAGGCATAGGGGATGGCAGTTTTGAAGGGGGATAAGGGGGATAGGTGGTCATCATGGGTACCACTCTTACACCCTCAAGTGTAAAGTCTGGAACCCATGACAACCACCTGATAAATAATTGGGACCCAGTTGGTCCCCCTTATGCCTGGTTCAACATTGGGATCGCAAAAGGAAAATCACAATCGCTTATGGAGTGTGATTGCGTTTTTACCAAGCAATTGTGGCTCCATGTTGCAGTGATTGCGTTTTTTGAGTCTCATTCCAGAGAATGAGAATGGCATTCTAACTGCCACCGAAATGTTGCACGCAGTGCACCTTTGCGACATATGCACACCGCAGGCACTGCAAGGATTTACCACATTGCTTTGCTGAATACCGGCAATCAGCAAAGAGCAGAATTGCTCCCCACCAAAAGCACACCAAGTGTGAACTGGCCCTTAAGAGAATTTGATTGGTGATTACAAATTGTTGCAGCCTGCAGTGTAGAACTTAGGGGCATATTTAAAATGATTTAAATATACCCCCAAGTTCTACGTATGGCCTCCTCCTCCCCACAGCCATACCAACCCTCACCAAAAAGTTACAAAGCATAGAAGCGCAAACAAAACAAAAAAGATGCAGGCCGACAATGGTAATTATTGAAAATACCAATTGCACTAGCAAAAACCAGGCAATGCAATTTACATGTTCATCGCCGTGCTGTTGCTATTGGCAAAATGGGCACGATACCATTTTTTAATTGTAACGTGCCTAATACAAAAGGGCTCTAATTAGTTGATCTCCCTCTCAGATGGTTTATTATATTCTTTTTTGGCAGAGTACTTTGGCTAATCCAATTGGCTAAAAGTAGATCACATTTTGGCCAATAGGATTGTAAGCCGGCCCACCATGGCAAGGTAGACTCTTAGGGCAGGTTGGAGAAAGGAAGTGAGAGAGGTATAGGGGATGGCAGTTTTGAAGAGGGATAAGAGGGATAGGTGGTAATCATGGGTACCATCTTACACCCTCAAGTGTAAAGTCTGGAAACACAACGACCACTTGATAAATAATTCGGACCCAGTTGGTCCCCCTTAGGCCTGGTTTAACATTGGGATCTCAAAAGGCAAATCACAATCGCCTATGGAGTGTGATTGCATTTTTACCAAGCAATTGTGGCTCCATGCTGCATTGATTGCGTTTTTCGAATCGCATTCCAGAGAATGAGAATGGCATTCTAACTGCCACCGAAATGTTGCACGCAGTGCACCTGTGCGACATATGCACACCTCAGGCACTGCAAGGATTTACCACAGTGCTTTGCTGAATACCGGCTATCAGCAAAGAGCAGAAACGCCCTCCACCAAAAGCACACCAAGTGTGAACTGGCCCTTGAGAGAATTTAATTGGTGATTACAAATTGTTGCAGCCTGCAGTGTAGAACTCAGGGGCATATTTAAAATGATTTAAATATACCCCCAAGTTCTACGTATGGCCTCCTCCTCCCCACAGCCATACCAATCCTCACCAAAAAGTTACAAAGCATAGAAATGCAAACAAAACAAAAAAGATGCAGGCCGACAATCGTAATTATTGAAAATACCAATTGCACTAGCAAAAACCAGGCAATGCAATTTACATGTTCATCGCCGTGCTGTTGCTATTGGCAAAATGGGCACGATACCATTTTTTTATTGTAACGTGCCTAATACAAAAGGGCTCTAATTAGTTGATCTCCCTCTCAGATGGTTTATTATATTCTTTTTTGGCAGAGTACTTTGGCTAATCCAATTGGCTAAAAGTAAATCACATTTTGGCCAATAGGATTGTAAGCCGGCCCACCATGGCAAGGTAGACTCTTAGGGCAGGTTGGAGAAAGGAAGTGAGAGAGGTATAGGGGATGGCAGTTTTGAAGAGGGATAAGAGGGATAGGTGGTAATCATGGGTACCACCCTTACACCCTCAAGTGTAAAGTCTGGAAACACAACGACCACCTGATAAATAATTCGGACCCAGTTGGTCCCCCTTAGGGCTGGTTTAACATTGGGATCTCAAAAGGCAAATCACAATCGCCTATGGAGTGTGATTGCATTTTTACCAAGCAATTGTGGCTCTATGCTGCATCGATTGCGTTTTTCGAATCTCATTCCAGAGAATGAGAATGGCATTCTAACTGCCACCGAAATGTTGCACGCAGTGCACCTGTGCGACATATGCACACCTCAGGCACTGCAAGGATTTACCACAGTGCTTTGCTGAATACCGGCTATCAGCAAAGAGCAGAAACGCCCTCCACCAAAAGCACACCAAGTGTGAACTGGCCCTTGATAGAATTTGATTAGTGATTACAAATTGTTGCAGCCTGCAGTGTAGAACTCAGGGGCATATTTAAAATGATTTAAATATACCCCCAAGTTCTACGTATGGCCTCCTCCTCCCCACAGCCATACCAATCCTCACCAAAAAGTTACAAAGCATAGAAATGCAAACAAAACAAAAAAGATGCAGGCCGACAATCGTAATTATTGAAAATACCAATTGCACTAGCAAAAACCAGGCAATGCAGTTTACATGTTCATCGCCGTGCTGTTGCTATTGGCAAAATGGGCACGATACCATTTTTTTATTGTAACGTGCCTAATACAAAAGGGCTCTAATTAGTTGATCTCCCTCTCAGATGGTTTATTATATTCTTTTTGGCAGAGTACTTTGGCTAATCCAATTGGCTAAAAGTAAATCACATTATGGCCAATAGGATTGTAAGCCGGCCCACCATGGCAAGGTAGACTCTTAGGGCAGGTTGGGGGAAGGGAGTGAGTGAGGCATAGGGGATGGCAGTTTTGAAGGGGGATAAGGGGGATAGGTGGTCATCATGGGTACCACTCTTACACCCTCAAGTGTAAAGTCTGGAACCCATGACAACCACCTGATAAATAATTGGGACCCAGTTGGTCCCCCTTATGCCTGGTTCAACATTGGGATCGCAAAAGGAAAATCACAATCGCTTATGGAGTGTGATTGCGTTTTTACCAAGCAATTGTGGCTCCATGTTGCAGTGATTGCGTTTTTCGAGTCTCATTCCAGAGAATGAGAATGGCATTCTAACTGCCACCGAAATGTTGCACGCAGTGCACCTTTGCGACATATGCACACCGCAGGCACTGCAAGGATTTACCACATTGCCTTGCTGAATACCGGCTATCAGTAAAGAGCAGAAATGCTCCCCACCAAAAGCACACCAAGTGTGAACTGGCCCTTAAGAGAATTTGATTGGTGATTACAAATTGTTGCAGCCTGCAGTGTAGAACTCAGGGGCATATTTAAAATGATTTAAATATACCCCCAAGTTCTACGTATGGCCTCCTCCTCCCCACAGCCATACCAACCCTCACCAAAAAGTTACAAAGCAAACAAAACAAAAAAGATGCAGGCCGACAATGGTAATTATTGAAAATACCAATTGCATTAGCAAAAACCAGGCAATGCAATTTACATGTTCATCGCCGTGCTGTTGCTATTGGTAAAATGGGCACGATACCATTTTTTAATTGTAACGTGCCTAATACAAAAGGGCTCTAATTAGTTGATCTCCCTCTCAGATGGTTTATTATATTCTTTTTTGGCAGAGTACTTTGGCTAATCCAATTGACTAAAAGTAAATCACATTTTGGCCAATAGGATTGTAAGCCGGCCCACCATGGCAAGGTAGACTCTTAGGGCAGGTTGGGGGAAGGGAGTGAGTTAGGCATAGGGGATGACTGTTTTGAAGGGGGATAAGGGGGATAGGTGGTCATCATGGGTACCACTCTTACACCCTCAAGTGTAAAGTCTGGAACCCATGACAACCACCTGATAAATAATTGGGACCCAGTTGGTCCCCCTTATGCCTGGTTCAACATTGGGATCGCAAAAGGAAAATCACAATCGCTTATGGAGTGTGATTGCGTTTTTACCAAGCAATTGTGGCTCCATGTTGCAGTGATTGCGTTTTTCGAGTCTCATTCCAGAGAATGAGAATGGCATTCTAACTGCCACCGAAATGTTGCACGCAGTGCACCTTTGCGACATATGCACACCGCAGGCACTGCAAGGATTTACCACATTGCTTTGCTGAATACTGGCTATCAGCAAAGAGCAGAAATGCTCCCCACCAAAAGCACACCAAGTGTGAACTGGCCCTTAAGAGAATTTGATTGGTGATTACAAATTGTTGCAGCCTGTAGTGTAGAACTCAGGGGCATATTTAAAATGATTTAAATATACCCCCAAGTTCTACGTATGGCCTCCTCCTCCACACAGCCATACCAATCCTCACCAAAAAGTTACAAAGCATAGAAGCGCAAACAAAACAAAAAAGATGCAGGCCGACAATGGTAATTATTGAAAATACCAGTTGCACTAGCAAAAACCAGGCAATGCAATTTACATGTTCATCGCCGTGCTGTTGCTATTGGTAAAATGGGCACGATACCATCTTTTAATTGTAACGTGCCTAATACAAAAGGGCTCTAATTAGTTGATCTCCCTCTCAGATGGTTTATTATATTCTTTTTTGGCAGAGTACTTTGGCTAATCCAATTGGCTAAAAGTAAATCACATTTTGGCCAATAGGATTGTAAGCCGGCCCACCATGGCAAGGTAGACTCTTAGGGCAGGTTGGGGGAAGGGAGTGAGTTAGGCATAGGGGATGGCAGTTTTGAAGGGGGATAAGGGGGATAGGTGGTCATCATGGGTACCACTCTTACACCCTCAAGTGTAAAGTCTGGAACCCATGACAACCACCTGATAAATAATTGGGACCCAGTTGGTCCCCCTTATGCCTGGTTCAACATTGGGATCGCAAAAGGAAAATCACAATCGCTTATGGAGTGTGATTGCGTTTTTACCAAGCAATTGTGGCTCCATGTTGCAGTGATTGCGTTTTTTGAGTCTCATTCCAGAGAATGAGAATGGCATTCTAACTGCCACCGAAATGTTGCACGCAGTGCACCTTTGCGACATATGCACACCGCAGGCACTGCAAGGATTTACCACATTGCTTTGCTGAATACCGGCAATCAGCAAAGAGCAGAAATGCTCCCCACCAAAAGCACACCAAGTGTGAACTGGCCCTTAAGAAAATTTGATTGGTGATTACAAATTGTTGCAGCCTGCAGTGTAGAACTTAGGGGCATATTTAAAATGATTTAAATATACCCCCAAGTTCTACGTATGGCCTCCTCCTCCCCACAGCCATACCAACCCTCACCAAAAAGTTACAAAGCAAACAAAACAAAAAAGATGCAGGCCGACAATCGTAATTATTGAAAATACCAATTGCACTAGCAAAAACCAGGCAATGCAATTTACATGTTCATCGCCGTGCTGTTGCTATTGGCAAAATGGGCACGATACCATTTTTTAATTGTAACGTGCCTAATACAAAAGGGCTCTAATTAGTTGATCTCCCTCTCAGATGGTTTATTATATTCTTTTTTGGCAGAGTATTTTGGCTAATCCAATTGGCAAAAAGTAAATCACATTATGGCCAATAGGATTGTAAGCCGGCCCACCATGGCAAGGTAGACTCTTAGGGCAGGTTGGGGGAAGGGAGTGAGTTAGGCATAGGGGATGGCAGTTTTGAAGGGGGATAAGGGGGATAGGTGGTCATCATGGGTACCACTCTTACACCCTCAAGTGTAAAGTCTGGAATCCATGACAACCACCTGATAAATAATTGGGACCCAGTTGGTCCCCCTTATGCCTGGTTCAACATTGGGATCGCAAAAGGAAAATCACAATCGCTTATGGAGTGTGATTGCGTTTTTACCAAGCAATTGTGGCTCCATGTTGCAGTGATTGCGTTTTTCGAGTCTCATTCCAGAGAATGAGAATGGCATTCTAACTGCCACCGAAATGTTGCACGCAGTGCACCTTTGCGACATATGCACACCGCAGGCACTGCAAGGATTTACCACATTGCCTTGCTGAATACCGGCTATCAGCAAAGAGCAGAAATGCTCCCCACCAAAAGCACACCAAGTGTGAACTGGCCCTTAAGAGAATTTGATTGGTGATTACAAATTGTTGCAGCCTGCAGTGTAGAACTCAGGGGCATATTTAAAATGATTGAAATATACCCCCAAGTTCTACGTATGGCCTCCTCCTCCCCACAGCCATACCAACCCTCACCAAAAAGTTACAAAGCAAACAAAACAAAAAAGATGCAGGCCGACAATGGTAATTATTGAAAATACCAATTGCACTAGCAAAAACCAGGCAATGCAATTTACATGTTCATCGCCGTGCTGTTGCTATTGGTAAAATGGGCACGATACCATTTTTTAATTGTAACGTGCCTAATACAAAAGGGGTCTAATTAGTTGATCTCCCTCTCAGATGGTTTATTATATTCTTTTTTGGCAGAGTACTTTGGCTAATCCAATTGGCTAAAAGTAAATCACATTTTGGCCAATAGGATTGTAAGCCGGCCCACCATGGCAAGGTAGACTCTTAGGGCAGGTTGGAGAAAGGAAGTGAGAGAGGTATAGGGGATGGCAGTTTTGAAGAGGGATAAGAGGGATAGGTGGTAATCATGGGTACCACTCTTACACCCTCAAGTGTAAAGTCTGGAAACACAACGACCATCTGATAAATAATTCGGACCCAGTTGGTCCCCCTTAGGCCTGGTTTAACATTGGGATCTCAAAAGGCAAATCACAATCGCCTACGGAGTGTGAATGCATTTTTACCAAGCAATTGTGGCTCCATGCTGCATTGATTGCGTTTTTCGAATCTCATTCCAGAGAATGAGAATGGCATTCTAACTGCCACTGAAATGTTGCACGCAGTGCACCTGTGCGACATATGCACACCTCAGGCACTGCAAGGATTTACCACAGTGCTTTGCTGAATACCGGCTATCAGCAAAGAGCAGAAACGCCCTCCACCAAAAGCACACCAAGTGTGAACTGGCCCTTGAGAGAATTTGATTGGTGATTACAAATTGTTGCAGCCTGCAGTGTAGAACTCAGGGGCATATTTAAAATGATTTAAATATACCCCTAAGTTCTACGTATGGCCTCCTCCTCCCCACAGCCATACCAATCCTCACCAAAAAGTTACAAAGCATAGAAGCGCAAACAAAACAAAAAAGATGCAGGCCGACAATCGTAATTATTGAAAATACCAATTGCACTAGCAAAAACCAGGCAATGCAATTTACATGTTCATCGCCGCGCTGTTGCTATTGGCAAAATGGGCATGATACCATTTTTTAATTGTAACGTGCCTAATACAAAAGGGCTCTAATTAGTTGATCTCCCTCTCAGATGGTTTATTATATTCTTTTTTGGCAGAGTACTTTGGCTAATCCAATTGGCTAAAAGTAAATCACATTTTGGCCAATAGGATTGTAAGCCGGCCCACCATGGCAAGGTAGACTCTTAGGGCAGGTTGGGGGAAGGGAGTGAGTGAGGCATAGGGGATGGCAGTTTTGAAGGGGGATAAGGGGGATAGATGGTCATCATGAGTACCACTCTTACACCCTCAAGTGTAAAGTCTGGAACCCATGACAACCACCTGATAAATAATTGGGACCCAGTTGGTCCCCCTTAGGCCTGGTTCAACATTGGGATCGCAAAAGGAAAATCACAATCGCCTATGGAGTGTGATTGCGTTTTTACCAAGCAATTGTGGCTCCATGTTGCAGTGATTGCGTTTTTTGAGTCTCATTCCAGAGAATGAGAATGGCATTCTAACTGCCACCGAAATGTTGCATGCAGTGCACCTTTGCGACATATGCACACCGCAGGCACTGCAAGGATTTACCACATTGCTTTGCTGAATACCGGCTATCAGCAAAGAGCAGAAATGCTCCCCACCAAAAGCACACCAAGTGTGAACTGGCCCTTAAGAGAATTTGATTGGTGATTACAAATTGTTGCAGCCTGCAGTGTAGAACTCAGGGGCATATTTAAAATGATTGAAATATACCCCCAAGTTCTACGTATGGCCTCCTCCTCCCCACAGCCATACCAACCCTCACCAAAAAGTTACAAAGCAAACAAAACAAAAAATGTGCAGGCCGACAATCGTAATTATTGAAAATACCAATTGCACTAGCAAAAACCAGGCAATGCAATTTACATGTTCATCGCCGTGCTGTTGCTATTGGCAAAATGGGCACGATACCATTTTTTAATTGTAACGTGCCTAATACAAAAGGGCTCTAATTAGTTGATCTCCCTCTCAGATGGTTTATTATATTCTTTTTGGCAGAGTACTTTGGCTAATCCAATTGACTAAAAGTAAATCACATTTTGGCCAATAGGATTGTAAGCCGGCCCACCATGGCAAGGTAGACTCTTAGGGCAGGTCGGGTTAAGGGAGTGAGTTAGGCATAGGGGATGGCAGTTTTGAAGGGGGATAAGGGGGATAGGTGGTCATCATGGGTACCACTCTTACACCCTCAAGTGTAAAGTCTGGTACCCATGACAACCACCTGATAAATAATTGGAACCCAGTTGGTCCCCCTTATGCCTGGTTCAACATTGGGATCGCAAAAGGAAAATCACAATCGCTTATGGAGTGTGATTGCGTTTTTACCAAGCAATTGTGGCTCCATGTTGCAGTGATTGCGTTTTTCGAGTCTCATTCCAGAGAATGAGAATGGCATTCTAACTGCCACCGAAATGTTGCACGCAGTGCACCTTTGCGACATATGCACACCGCAGGCACTGCAAGGATTTACCACATTGCTTTGCTGAATACCGGCTATCAGCAAAGAGCAGAAATGCTCCCCACCAAAAGCACACCAAGTGTGAACTGGCCCTTAAGAGAATTTGATTGGTGATTACAAATTGTTGCAGCCTGCAGTGTAGAACTCAGGGGCATATTTAAAATGATTTAAATATACCCCCAAGTTCTACGTATGGCCTCCTCCTCCCCACAGCCATACCAATCCTCACCAAAAAGTTACAAAGCATAGAAGCGCAAACAAAACAAAAAAGATGCAGGCCGACAATCGTAATTATTGAAAATACCAATTGCACTAGCAAAAACCAGGCAATGCAATTTACATGTTCATCGCCGTGCTGTTGCTATTGGCAAAATGGGCACGATACCTTTTTTTTTAATTGTAACGTGCCTAATATAAAAGGGCTGTAATTAGTTGATCTCCCTCTCAGATGGTTTATTATATTCTTTTTTGGCAGAGTACTTTGGCTAATCCAATTGGCTAAAAGTAAATCACATTATGGCCAATAGGATTGTAAGCCGGCCCACCATGGCAAGGTAGACTCTTAGGGCAGGTTGGGGGAAGGGAGTGAGTTAGGCATAGGGGATGGCAGTTTTGAAGGGGGATAAGGGGGATAGGTGGTCATCATGGGTACCACTCTTACACCCTCAAGTGTAAAGTCTGGAACCCATGACAACCACCTGATAAATAATTGGGACCCAGTTGGTCCCCCTTATGCCTGGTTCAACATTGGGATCGCAAAAGGAAAATCACAATCGCTTATGGATTGTGATTGCGTTTTTACCAAGCAATTGTGGCTCCATGTTGCAGTGATTGCGTTTTTCGAGTCTCATTCCAAAAAATGAGAATGGCATTCTAACTGCCACCGAAATGTTGCACGCAGTGCACCTTTGCGACATATGCACACCGCAGGCACTGCAAGGATTTACCACATTGCTTTGCTGAATACCGGCTATCAGCAAAGAGCAGAAATGCTCCCCACCAAAAGCACACCAAGTGTGAACTGGCCCTTAAGAGAATTTGATTGGTGATTACAAATTGTTGCAGCCTGCAGTGTAGAACTCAGGGGCATATTTAAAATGATTTAAATATACCCCCAAGTTCTACGTATGGCCTCCTCCTCCCCACAGCCATACCAATCCTCACCAAAAAGTTACAAAGCATAGAAGCGCAAACAAAACAAAAAAGATGCAGGCCGACAATCGTAATTATTGAAAATACCAATTGCACTAGCAAAAACCAGGCAATGCAATTTACATGTTCATCGCCGTGCTGTTGCTATTGGCAAAATGGGCACGATACCTTTTTTTTTAATTGTAACGTGCCTAATATAAAAGGGCTGTAATTAGTTGATCTCCCTCTCAGATGGTTTATTATATTCTTTTTTGGCAGAGTACTTTGGCTAATCCAATTGGCTAAAAGTAAATCACATTATGGCCAATAGGATTGTAAGCCGGCCCACCATGGCAAGGTAGACTCTTAGGGCAGGTTGGGGGAAGGGAGTGAGTTAGGCATAGGGGATGGCAGTTTTGAAGGGGGATAAGGGGGATAGGTGGTCATCATGGGTACCACTCTTACACCCTCAAGTGTAAAGTCTGGAACCCATGACAACCACCTGATAAATAATTGGGACCCAGTTGGTCCCCCTTATGCCTGGTTCAACATTGGGATCGCAAAAGGAAAATCACAATCGCTTATGGATTGTGATTGCGTTTTTACCAAGCAATTGTGGCTCCATGTTGCAGTGATTGCGTTTTTCGAGTCTCATTCCAAAAAATGAGAATGGCATTCTAACTGCCACCGAAATGTTGCACGCAGTGCACCTTTGCGACATATGCACACCGCAGGCACTGCAAGGATTTACCACATTGCTTTGCTGAATATCGGCTATCAGCAAAGAGCAGAAATGCTCCCCACCAAAAGCACACCAAGTGTGAACTGGCCCTTAAGAGAATTTGATTGGTGATTACAAATTGTTGCAGCCTGCAGTGTAGAACTCAGGGGCATATTTAAAATGATTTAAATATACCCCCAAGTTCTACGTATGGCCTCCTCCTCCCCACAGCCATACCAATCCTCACCAAAAAGTTACAAAGCATAGAAGCGCAAACAAAACAAAAAAGATGCAGGCCGACAATCGTAATTATTGAAAATACCAATTGCACTAGCAAAAACCAGGCAATGCAATTTACATGTTCATCGCCGTGCTGTTGCTATTGGCAAAATGGGCACGATACCTTTTTTTTTAATTGTAACGTGCCTAATATAAAAGGGGTCTAATTAGTTGATCTCCCTCTCAGATGGTTTATTATATTCTTTTTTGGCAGAGTACTTTGGCTAATCCAATTGGCTAAAAGTAAATCACATTATGGCCAATAGGATTGTAAGCCGGCCCACCATGGCAAGGTAGACTCTTAGGGCAGGTTGGGGGAAGGGAGTGAGTTAGGCATAGGGGATGGCAGTTTTGAAGGGGGATAAGGGGGATAGGTGGTCATCATGGGTACCACTCTTACACCCTCAAGTGTAAAGTCTGGAACCCATGACAACCACCTGATAAATAATTGGGACCCAGTTGGTCCCCCTTATGCCTGGTTCAACATTGGGATCGCAAAAGGAAAATCACAATCGCTTATGGATTGTGATTGCGTTTTTACCAAGCAATTGTGGCTCCATGTTGCAGTGATTGCGTTTTTCGAGTCTCATTCCAAAAAATGAGAATGGCATTCTAACTGCCACCGAAATGTTGCACGCAGTGCACCTTTGCGACATATGCACACCGCAGGCACTGCAAGGATTTACCACATTGCTTTGCTGAATACCGGCTATCAGCAAAGAGCAGAAATGCTCCCCACCAAAAGCACACCAAGTGTGAACTGGCCCTTAAGAGAATTTGATTGGTGATTACAAATTGTTGCAGCCTGCAGTGTAGAACTCAGGGGCATATTTAAAATGATTTAAATATACCCCCAAGTTCTACGTATGGCCTCCTCCTCCCCACAGCCATACCAATCCTCACCAAAAAGTTACAAAGCATAGAAGCGCAAACAAAACAAAAAAGATGCAGGCCGACAATCGTAATTATTGAAAATACCAATTGCACTAGCAAAAACCAGGCAATGCAATTTACATGTTCATCGCCGTGCTGTTGCTATTGGCAAAATGGGCACGATACCTTTTTTTTTAATTGTAACGTGCCTAATATAAAAGGGCTGTAATTAGTTGATCTCCCTCTCAGATGGTTTATTATATTCTTTTTTGGCAGAGTACTTTGGCTAATCCAATTGGCTAAAAGTAAATCACATTATGGCCAATAGGATTGTAAGCCGGCCCACCATGGCAAGGTAGACTCTTAGGGCAGGTTGGGGGAAGGGAGTGAGTTAGGCATAGGGGATGGCAGTTTTGAAGGGGGATAAGGGGGATAGGTGGTCATCATGGGTACCACTCTTACACCCTCAAGTGTAAAGTCTGGAACCCATGACAACCACCTGATAAATAATTGGGACCCAGTTGGTCCCCCTTATGCCTGGTTCAACATTGGGATCGCAAAAGGAAAATCACAATCGCTTATGGATTGTGATTGCGTTTTTACCAAGCAATTGTGGCTCCATGTTGCAGTGATTGCGTTTTTCGAGTCTCATTCCAAAAAATGAGAATGGCATTCTAACTGCCACCGAAATGTTGCACGCAGTGCACCTTTGCGACATATGCACACCGCAGGCACTGCAAGGATTTACCACATTGCTTTGCTGAATATCGGCTATCAGCAAAGAGCAGAAATGCTCCCCACCAAAAGCACACCAAGTGTGAACTGGCCCTTAAGAGAATTTGATTGGTGATTACAAATTGTTGCAGCCTGCAGTGTAGAACTCAGGGGCATATTTAAAATGATTTAAATATACCCCCAAGTTCTACGTATGGCCTCCTCCTCCCCACAGCCATACCAACCCTCACCAAAAAGTTACAAAGCAAACAAAACAAAAAAGATGCAGGCCGACAATCGTAATTATTGAAAATACCAATTGCACTAGCAAGAACCAGGCAATGCAATTTACATGTTCATCGCCGTGCTGTTGCTATTGGCAAAATGGGCACGATACCATTTTTTAATTGTAACGTGCCTAATACAAAAGGGCTATAATTAGTTGATCTCCCTCTCAGATGGTTTATTATATTCTTTTTGGCAGAGTACTTTGGCTAATCCAATTGACTAAAAGTAAATCACATTTTGGCCAATAGGATTGTAAGCCGGCCCACCATGGCAAGGTAGACTCTTAGGGCAGGTTGGGGGAAGGAAGTGAGTTAGGCATAGGGGATGGCAGTTTTGAAGGGGGATAAGTGGTCATCATGGGTACCACTCTTACACCCTCAAGTGTAAAGTCTGGAACCCATGACAACCACCTGATAAATAATTGGGACCCAGTTGGTCCCCCTTATGCCTGGTTCAACATTGGGATCGCAAAAGGAAAATAACAATCGCTTATGGAGTGTGATTGCGTTTTTACCAAGCAATTGTGGCTCCATGTTGCAGTGATTGCGTTTTTCGAGTCTCATTCCAGAGAATGAGAATGGCATTCTAACTGCCACCGAAATGTTGCACGCAGTGCACCTTTGCGACATATGCACACCGCAGGCACTGCAAGGATTTACCACATTGCTTTTCTGAATACCGGCTATCAGCAAAGAGCAGAAATGCTCCCCACCAAAAGCACACCAAGTGTGAACTGGCCCTTAAGAGAATTTGATTGGTGATTACAAATTGTTGCAGCCTGCAGTGTAGAACTCAGGGGCATATTTAAAATGATTTAAATATACCCCCAAGTTCTACGTATGGCCTCCTCCTCCGCACAGCCATACCAACCCTCACCAAAAAGTTACAAAGCATAGAAGCGCAAACAAAACAAAAAAGATGCAGGCCGACAATCGTATTTATTGAAAATACCAATTGCACTAGCAAAAACCAGGCAATGCAATTTACATGTTCATCGCCGTGCTGTTGCTATTGGCAAAATGGGCACGATACCATTTTTTAATTGTAACGTGCCTAATACAAAAGGGCTCTAATTAGTTGATCTCCCTCTCAGATGGTTTATTATATTCTTTTTTGGCAGAGTACTTTGGCTAATCCAATTGGCTAAAAGTAAATCACATTTTGGCCAATAGGATTGTAAGCCGGCCCACCATGGCAAGGTAGACTCTTAGGGCAGGTTGGAGAAAGGAAGTGAGAGAGGTATAGGGGATGGCAGTTTTGAAGAGGGATAAGAGTGATAGGTGGTAATCATGGGTACCACTCTTACACCCTCAAGTGTAAGGTCTGGAAACACAACGACCACCTGATAAATAATTCGGACCCAGTTGGTCCCCCTTAGGCCTGGTTTAACATTGGGATCTCAAAAGGCAAATCACAATCGCCTATGGAGTGTGATTGCATTTTTACCAAGCAATTGTGGCTCCATGCTGCATTGATTGCGTTTTTCGAATCTCATTCCAGAGAATGAGAATGGCATTCTAACTGCCACTGAAATGTTGCACGCAGTGCACCTGTGCGACATATGCACACCTCAGGCACTGCAAGGATTTACCACAGTGCTTTGCTGAATACCGGCTATCAGCAAAGAGCAGAAATGCCCTCCACCAAAAGCACACCAAGTGTGAACTGGCCCTTGAGAGAATTTGATTGGTGATTACAAATTGTTGCAGCCTGCAGTGTAGAACTCGGGGGCATATTTAAAATGATTTAAATATACCCCCAAGTTCTACGTATGGCCTCCTCCTCCCCACAGCCATACCAATCCTCACCAAAAAGTTACAAAGCATAGAAGCGCAAACAAAACAAAAAAGATGCAGGCCGACAATCGTAATTATTGAAAATACCAATTGCACTAGCAAAAACCAGGCAATGCAATTTACATGTTCATCGCCGTGCTGTTGCTATTGGCAAAATGGGCACGATACCATTTTTTAATTGTAACGTGCCTAATACGAAAGGGCTCTAATTAGTTGATCTCCCTCTCAGATGGTTTATTATATTCTTTTTTGGCAGAGTACTTTGGCTAATCCAATTGGCTAAAAGTAAATCACATTATGGCCAATAGGATTGTAAGCCAGCCCACCATGGCAAGGTAGACTCTTAGGGCAGGTTGGGGGAAGGGAGTGAGTGAGGCATAGGGGATGGCAGTTTTGAAGGGGGATAAGGGGGATAGGTGGTCATCATGAGTACCACTCTTACACCCTCAAGTGTAAAGTCTGGAACCCATGGCAACCACCTGATAAATAATTGGGACCCAGTTGGTCCCCCTTAGGCCTGGTTCAACATTGGGATCGCAAAAGGAAAATCACAATCGCCTATGGAGTGTGATTGCAATTTTACCAAGCAATTGTGGCTCCATGTTGCAGTGATTGCGTTTTTCGAGTCTCATTCCAGAGAATGAGAATGGCATTCTAACTGCCACCGAAATGTTGCACGCAGTGCACCTTTGTGACATATGCACACCGCAGGCACTGCAAGGATTTACCACATTGCTTTGCTGAATACCGGCTATCAGCAAAGAGCAGAAATGCTCCCCACCAAAAGCACACCAAGTGTGAACTGGCCCTTAAGAGAATTTGATTGGTGATTACAAATTGTTGCAGCCTGCAGTGTAGAACTCTGGGGCATATTTAAAATGATTTAAATATACCCCCAAGTTCTACGTATGGCCTCCTCCTCCCCACAGCCATACCAACCCTCACCAAAAAGTTACAAAGCATAGAAGCGCAAACAAAATAAAAAAGATGCAGGCCGACAATAGTAATTATTGAAAATACCAATTGCACTAGCAAAAACCAGGCAATGCAATTTACATGTTCATCGCCGTGCTGTTGCTATTGGCAAAATGGGCACGATACCATTTTTTAAAGAGACACTGAAGCGAAAAAAAAATGATGATATTATGATTTGTATGTGTAGTACAGCTAAGAAAAAAAACATTAAGATCAGATACATCAGTCTAAATGTTTCCAGTACAGGAAGAGTTGAGAAACTCCAGTTGTTATCTCTATGCAAAAAAGCTATTAAGCTCTCCGACTAACTTGGTCGTGGAGAGGGCTGTTATCTGACTATTATTATCTCAACTGTAATTGAACTGTTTACTCTTCCTCTGCTAGAGGAGAGTTAATTACTTCACAGACTGCTCTGAAAGACTCATTTTGAATGCTGAGTGTTGTGTAATCTGCACATATTATAGAGTGATGCAATGTTAGAAAAAACACTATATACCTGAAAATAAAAATATGAGAATATTTTCTTTGCTGCTAATCTTCTAGTAATTATTCATAGTACACAACCAATTCATTATATCATATATTTTTTTTCGCTTCAGTGTCTCTTTAATTGTAACGTGCCTAATACAAAAGGGCTCTAATTAGTTGATCTCCCTCTTAGATGGTTTATTATATTCTTTTTTGGCAGAGTACTTTGGCTAATCCAATTGGCTAAAAGTAAATCACATTATGGCCAATAGGATTGTAAGCCGGCCCACCATGGCAAGGTAGACTCTTAGGGCAGGTTGGGGGAAGGGAGCGAGTTAGGCATAGGGGATGGCAGTTTTGAAGGGGGATAAGGGGGATAGGTGGTCATCATGGGTACCACTCTTACACCCTCAAGTGTAAAGTCTGGAACCCATGACAACCACCTGTTAATTAATTGGGTCCCAGTTGGTCCCCCTTATGCCTGGTTCAACATTGGGATCGCAAAAGGAAAATCACAATCGCTTATGGAGTGTGATTGCGTTTTTACCAAGCAATTGTGGCTCCATGTTGCAATGATTGCGTTTTTCGAGTCTCATTCCAGAGAATGAGAATGGCATTCTAACTGCCACCGAAATGTTGCATGCAGTGCACCTTTGCGACATATGCACACCACAGGCACTGCAAGGATTTACCACATTGCTTTGCTGAATACCGGCTATCAGCAAAGAGCAGAAATGCTCCCCTCCAAAAGCACACCAAGTGTGAACTGGCCCTTAAGAGAATTTGATTGGTGATTACAAATTGTTGCAGCCTGCAGTGTAGAACTCAGGGGCATATTTAAAATGATTTAAATATACCCCCAAGTTCTACGTATGGCCTCCTCCTCCCCACAGCCATACCAACCCTCACCAAAAAGTTACAAAGCAAACAAAACAAAAAAGATGCAGGCCGACAATCGTAATTATTGAAAATACCAGTTGCACTAGCAAAAACCAGGCAATGCAATTTACATGTTCATCGCCGTGCTGTTGCTATTGGCAAAATGGGCATGATACCATTTTTTAATTGTAACGTGCCTAATACAAAAGGGCTCTAATTAGTTGATCTCCCTCTCAGATGGTTTATTATATTCTTTTTTGGCAGAGTACTTTGGCTAATCCAATTGGCTAAAAGTAAATCACATTATGGCCAATAGGATTGTAAGCCGGCCCACCATGGCAAGGTAGACTCTTAGGGCAGGTTGGGGGAAGGGAGTGAGTGAGGCATAGGGGATGGCAGTTTTGAATGGGGATAAGGGGGATAGGTGGTCATCATGGGTACCACTCTTACACCCTCAAGTGTAAAGTCTGGAACCCATGACAACCACCTGATAAATAATTGGGACCCAGTTGGTCCCCCTTAAGCCTGGTTCAACATTGGGATCGCAAAAGGAAAATCACAATCGCTTATAGAGTGTGATTGCGTTTTTACCAAGCAATTGTGGCTCCATGTTGCAGTGATTGCGTTTTTCGAGTCTCATTCCAGAGAATGAGAATGGCATTCTAACTGCCACCGAAATGTTGCACGCAGTGCACCTTTGCGACATATGCACACCGCAGGCACTGCAAGGATTTACCACATTGCCTTGCTGAATACCGGCTATCAGCAAAGAGCAGAAATGCTCCCCACCAAAAGCACACCAAGTGTGAACTGGCCCTTAAGAGAATTTGATTGGTGATTACAAATTGTTGCAGCCTGCAGTGTAGAACTCAGGGGCATATTTAAAATGATTTAAATATACCCCCAAGTTCTACGTATGGCCTCCTCCTCCCCACAGCCATACCAACCCTCACCAAAAAGTTACAAAGCAAACAAAACAAAAAAGATGCAGGCCGACAATCGTAATTATTGAAAATACCAATTGCACTAGCAAAAACCAGGCAATGCAATTTACATGTTCATCGCCGTGCTGTTGCTATTGGTAAAATGGGCACGATACCATTTTTTAATTGTAACGTGCCTAATACAAAAGGGCTCTAATTAGTTGATCTCCCCTCTCAGATGGTTTATTATATTCTTTTTTGGCAGAGTACTTTGGCTAATCCAATTGGCTAAAAGTAAATCACATTATGGCCAATAGGATTGTAAGCCGGCCCACCATGGCAAGGTAGACTCTTAGGGCAGGTTGGGGGAGGGGAGGGAGTTAGGCATAGGGGATGGCAGTTTTGAAGGGGGATAAGGGGGATAGGTGGTCATCATGGGTACCACTCTTACACCCTCAAGTGTAAAGTCTGGAACCCATGACAAGCACCTGATAAATAATTGGGACCCAGTTGGTCCCCCTTATGCCTGGTTCAACATTGGGATCGCAAAAGGAAAATCACAATCGCTTATGGAGTGTGATTGCGTTTTTACCAAGCAATTGTGGCTCCATGTTGCAGTGATTGCGTTTTTCGAGTCTCATTCCAGAGAATGAGAATGGCATTCTAACTGCCACCGAAATGTTGCACGCAGTGCACCTTTGCGACATATGCACACCGCAGGCACTGCAAGGATTTACCACATTGCTTTGCTGAATACCGGCTATCAGCAAAGAGCAGAAATGCTCCCCACCAAAAGCACACCAAGTGTGAACTGGCCCTTAAGAGAATTTGATTGGTGATTACAAATTGTTGCAGCCTGCAGTGTAGAACTCAGGGGCATATTTAAAATGATTTAAATATACCCCCAAGTTCTACGTATGGCCTCCTCCTCCGCACAGCCATACCAACCCTCACCAAAAAGTTACAAAGCATAGAAGCGCAAACAAAACAAAAAAGATGCAGGCCGACAATCGTATTTATTGAAAATACCAATTGCACTAGCAAAAACCAGGCAATGCAATTTACATGTTCATCGCCGTGCTGTTGCTATTGGCAAAATGGGCACGATACCATTTTTTAATTGTAACGTGCCTAATACAAAAGGGCTCTAATTAGTTGATCTCCCTCTCAGATGGTTTATTATATTCTTTTTTGGCAGAGTACTTTGGCTAATCCAATTGGCTAAAAGTAAATCACATTTTGGCCAATAGGATTGTAAGCCGGCCCACCATGGCAAGGTAGACTCTTAGGGCAGGTTGGAGAAAGGAAGTGAGAGAGGTATAGGGGATGGCAGTTTTGAAGAGGGATAAGAGTGATAGGTGGTAATCATGGGTACCACTCTTACACCCTCAAGTGTAAGGTCTGGAAACACAACGACCACCTGATAAATAATTCGGACCCAGTTGGTCCCCCTTAGGCCTGGTTTAACATTGGGATCTCAAAAGGCAAATCACAATCGCCTATGGAGTGTGATTGCATTTTTACCAAGCAATTGTGGCTCCATGCTGCATTGATTGCGTTTTTCGAATCTCATTCCAGAGAATGAGAATGGCATTCTAACTGCCACTGAAATGTTGCACGCAGTGCACCTGTGCGACATATGCACACCTCAGGCACTGCAAGGATTTACCACAGTGCTTTGCTGAATACCGGCTATCAGCAAAGAGCAGAAACGCCCTCCACCAAAAGCACACCAAGTGTGAACTGGCCCTTGAGAGAATTTGATTGGTGATTACAAATTGTTGCAGCCTGCAGTGTAGAACTCGGGGGCATATTTAAAATGATTTAAATATACCCCCAAGTTCTACGTATGGCCTCCTCCTCCCCACAGCCATACCAATCCTCACCAAAAAGTTACAAAGCATAGAAGCGCAAACAAAACAAAAAAGATGCAGGCCGACAATCGTAATTATTGAAAATACCAATTGCACTAGCAAAAACCAGGCAATGCAATTTACATGTTCATCGCCGTGCTGTTGCTATTGGCAAAATGGGCACGATACCATTTTTTAATTGTAACGTGCCTAATACGAAAGGGCTCTAATTAGTTGATCTCCCTCTCAGATGGTTTATTATATTCTTTTTTGGCAGAGTACTTTGGCTAATCCAATTGGCTAAAAGTAAATCACATTATGGCCAATAGGATTGTAAGCCAGCCCACCATGGCAAGGTAGACTCTTAGGGCAGGTTGGGGGAAGGGAGTGAGTGAGGCATAGGGGATGGCAGTTTTGAAGGGGGATAAGGGGGATAGGTGGTCATCATGAGTACCACTCTTACACCCTCAAGTGTAAAGTCTGGAACCCATGGCAACCACCTGATAAATAATTGGGACCCAGTTGGTCCCCCTTAGGCCTGGTTCAACATTGGGATCGCAAAAGGAAAATCACAATCGCCTATGGAGTGTGATTGCAATTTTACCAAGCAATTGTGGCTCCATGTTGCAGTGATTGCGTTTTTCGAGTCTCATTCCAGAGAATGAGAATGGCATTCTAACTGCCACCGAAATGTTGCACGCAGTGCACCTTTGTGACATATGCACACCGCAGGCACTGCAAGGATTTACCACATTGCTTTGCTGAATACCGGCTATCAGCAAAGAGCAGAAATGCTCCCCACCAAAAGCACACCAAGTGTGAACTGGCCCTTAAGAGAATTTGATTGGTGATTACAAATTGTTGCAGCCTGCAGTGTAGAACTCTGGGGCATATTTAAAATGATTTAAATATACCCCCAAGTTCTACGTATGGCCTCCTCCTCCCCACAGCCATACCAACCCTCACCAAAAAGTTACAAAGCATAGAAGCGCAAACAAAATAAAAAAGATGCAGGCCGACAATAGTAATTATTGAAAATACCAATTGCACTAGCAAAAACCAGGCAATGCAATTTACATGTTCATCGCCGTGCTGTTGCTATTGGCAAAATGGGCACGATACCATTTTTTAAAGAGACACTGAAGCGAAAAAAAAATGATGATATTATGATTTGTATGTGTAGTACAGCTAAGAAAAAAAACATTAAGATCAGATACATCAGTCTAAATGTTTCCAGTACAGGAAGAGTTGAGAAACTCCAGTTGTTATCTCTATGCAAAAAAGCTATTAAGCTCTCCGACTAACTTGGTCGTGGAGAGGGCTGTTATCTGACTATTATTATCTCAACTGTAATTGAACTGTTTACTCTTCCTCTGCTAGAGGAGAGTTAATTACTTCACAGACTGCTCTGAAAGACTCATTTTGAATGCTGAGTGTTGTGTAATCTGCACATATTATAGAGTGATGCAATGTTAGAAAAAACACTATATACCTGAAAATAAAAATATGAGAATATTTTCTTTGCTGCTAATCTTCTAGTAATTATTCATAGTACACAACCAATTCATTATATCATATATTTTTTTTCGCTTCAGTGTCTCTTTAATTGTAACGTGCCTAATACAAAAGGGCTCTAATTAGTTGATCTCCCTCTCAGATGGTTTATTATATTCTTTTTTGGCAGAGTACTTTGGCTAATCCAATTGGCTAAAAGTAAATCACATTATGGCCAATAGGATTGTAAGCCGGCCCACCATGGCAAGGTAGACTCTTAGGGCAGGTTGGGGGAAGGGAGCGAGTTAGGCATAGGGGATGGCAGTTTTGAAGGGGGATAAGGGGGATAGGTGGTCATCATGGGTACCACTCTTACACCCTCAAGTGTAAAGTCTGGAACCCATGACAACCACCTGTTAATTAATTGGGTCCCAGTTGGTCCCCCTTATGCCTGGTTCAACATTGGGATCGCAAAAGGAAAATCACAATCGCTTATGGAGTGTGATTGCGTTTTTACCAAGCAATTGTGGCTCCATGTTGCAATGATTGCGTTTTTCGAGTCTCATTCCAGAGAATGAGAATGGCATTCTAACTGCCACCGAAATGTTGCACGCAGTGCACCTTTGCGACATATGCACACCACAGGCACTGCAAGGATTTACCACATTGCTTTGCTGAATACCGGCTATCAGCAAAGAGCAGAAATGCTCCCCTCCAAAAGCACACCAAGTGTGAACTGGCCCTTAAGAGAATTTGATTGGTGATTACAAATTGTTGCAGCCTGCAGTGTAGAACTCAGGGGCATATTTAAAATGATTTAAATATACCCCCAAGTTCTACGTATGGCCTCCTCCTCCCCACAGCCATACCAACCCTCACCAAAAAGTTACAAAGCAAACAAAACAAAAAAGATGCAGGCCGACAATCGTAATTATTGAAAATACCAGTTGCACTAGCAAAAACCAGGCAATGCAATTTACATGTTCATCGCCGTGCTGTTGCTATTGGCAAAATGGGCATGATACCATTTTTTAATTGTAACGTGCCTAATACAAAAGGGCTCTAATTAGTTGATCTCCCTCTCAGATGGTTTATTATATTCTTTTTTGGCAGAGTACTTTGGCTAATCCAATTGGCTAAAAGTAAATCACATTATGGCCAATAGGATTGTAAGCCGGCCCACCATGGCAAGGTAGACTCTTAGGGCAGGTTGGGGGAAGGGAGTGAGTGAGGCATAGGGGATGGCAGTTTTGAATGGGGATAAGGGGGATAGGTGGTCATCATGGGTACCACTCTTACACCCTCAAGTGTAAAGTCTGGAACCCATGACAACCACCTGATAAATAATTGGGACCCAGTTGGTCCCCCTTAAGCCTGGTTCAACATTGGGATCGCAAAAGGAAAATCACAATCGCTTATAGAGTGTGATTGCGTTTTTACCAAGCAATTGTGGCTCCATGTTGCAGTGATTGCGTTTTTCGAGTCTCATTCCAGAGAATGAGAATGGCATTCTAACTGCCACCGAAATGTTGCACGCAGTGCACCTTTGCGACATATGCACACCGCAGGCACTGCAAGGATTTACCACATTGCCTTGCTGAATACCGGCTATCAGCAAAGAGCAGAAATGCTCCCCACCAAAAGCACACCAAGTGTGAACTGGCCCTTAAGAGAATTTGATTGGTGATTACAAATTGTTGCAGCCTGCAGTGTAGAACTCAGGGGCATATTTAAAATGATTTAAATATACCCCCAAGTTCTACGTATGGCCTCCTCCTCCCCACAGCCATACCAATCCTCACCAAAAAGTTACAAAGCATAGAAGCGCAAACAAAACAAAAAAGATGCAGGCCGACAATCGTAATTATTGAAAATACCAATTGCACTAGCAAAAACCAGGCAATGCAATTTACATGTTCATCGCCGTGCTGTTGCTATTGGCAAAATGGGCACGATACCTTTTTTTTAATTGTAACGTGCCTAATATAAAAGGGCTGTAATTAGTTGATCTCCCTCTCAGATGGTTTATTATATTCTTTTTTGGCAGAGTACTTTGGCTAATCCAATTGGCTAAAAGTAAATCACATTATGGCCAATAGGATTGTAAGCCGGCCCACCATGGCAAGGTAGACTCTTAGGGCAGGTTGGGGGAAGGGAGTGAGTTAGGCATAGGGGATGGCAGTTTTGAAGGGGGATAAGGGGGATAGGTGGTCATCATGGGTACCACTCTTACACCCTCAAGTGTAAAGTCTGGAACCCATGACAACCACCTGATAAATAATTGGGACCCAGTTGGTCCCCCTTATGCCTGGTTCAACATTGGGATCGCAAAAGGAAAATCACAATCGCTTATGGATTGTGATTGCGTTTTTACCAAGCAATTGTGGCTCCATGTTGCAGTGATTGCGTTTTTCGAGTCTCATTCCAAAAAATGAGAATGGCATTCTAACTGCCACCGAAATGTTGCACGCAGTGCACCTTTGCGACATATGCACACCGCAGGCACTGCAAGGATTTACCACATTGCTTTGCTGAATATCGGCTATCAGCAAAGAGCAGAAATGCTCCCCACCAAAAGCACACCAAGTGTGAACTGGCCCTTAAGAGAATTTGATTGGTGATTACAAATTGTTGCAGCCTGCAGTGTAGAACTCAGGGGCATATTTAAAATGATTTAAATATACCCCCAAGTTCTACGTATGGCCTCCTCCTCCCCACAGCCATACCAACCCTCACCAAAAAGTTACAAAGCAAACAAAACAAAAAAGATGCAGGCCGACAATCGTAATTATTGAAAATACCAATTGCACTAGCAAAAACCAGGCAATGCAATTTACATGTTCATCGCCGTGCTGTTGCTATTGGCAAAATGGGCACGATACCTTTTTTTTAATTGTAACGTGCCTAATACAAAAGGGCTCTAATTAGTTGATCTCCCTCTCAGATGGTTTATTATATTCTTTTTTGGCAGAGTACTTTGGCTAATCCAATTGGCTAAAAGTAAATCACATTATGGCCAATAGGATTGTAAGCCGGCCCACCTTGGCAAGGTAGACTCTTAGGGCAGGTTGGGGGAAGGGAGTGAGTTAGGCATAGGGGATGGCAGTTTTGAAGGGGGATAAGGGGGATAGGTGGTCATCATGGGTACCACTCTTACACCCTCAAGTGTAAAGTCTGGAACCCATGACAACCACTTGATAAATAATTGGGACCCAGTTGGTCCCCCTTATGCCTGGTTCAACATTGGGATCGCAAAAGGAAAATAACAATCGCTTATGGAGTGTGATTGCATTTTTACCAAGCAATTGTGGCTCCATGTTGCAGTGATTGCGTTTTTCGAGTCTCATTCCAGAGAATGAGAATGGCATTCTAACTGCCACCGAAATGTTGCACGCAGTGCACCTTTGCGACATATGCACACCGCAGGCACTGCAAGGATTTACCACATTGATTTTCTGAATACCGGCTATCAGCAAAGAGCAGAAATGCTCCCCACCAAAAGCACACCAAGTGTGAACTGGCCCTTAAGAGAATTTGATTGGTGATTACAAATTGTTGCAGCCTGCAGTGTAGAACTCAGGGGCATATTTAAAATGATTTAAATATACCCCCAAGTTCTACGTATGGCCTCCTCCTCCCCACAGCCATACCAACCCTCACCAAAAAGTTACAAAGCATAGAAGCGCAAACAAAACAAAAAAGATGCAGGCCGACAATCGTATTTATTGAAAATACCAATTGCGCTAGCAAAAACCAGGCAATGCAATTTACATGTTCATCGCCGTGCTGTTGCTATTGGGAAAATGGGCACGATACCATTTTTTAATTGTAACGTGCCTAATACAAAAGGGGTCTAATTAGTTGATCTCCCTCTCAGATGGTTTATTATATTCTTTTTTGGCAGAGTACTTTGGCTAATCCAATTGGCTAAAAGTAAATCACATTTTGGCCAATAGGATTGTAAGCCGGCCCACCATGGCAAGGTAGACTCTTAGGGCAGGTTGGAGAAAGGAAGTGAGAGAGGTATAGGGGATGGCTGTTTTGAAGAGGGATAAGAGGGATAGGTGGTAATCATGGGTACCACTCTTACACCCTCAAGTGTAAAGTCTGGAAACACAACGACCACCTGATAAATAATTCGGACCCAGTTGGTCCCCCTTAGGCCTGGTTTAACATTGGGATCTCAAAAGGCAAATCACAATCGCCTATGGAGTGTGATTGCACTTTTACCAAGCAATTGTGGCTCCATGCTGCATTGATTGCGTTTTTCGAATCTCATTCCAGAGAATGAGAATGGCATTCTAACTGCCACCGAAATGTTGCACGCAGTGCACCTGTGCGACATATGCACACCTCAGGCACTGCAAGGATTTACCACAGTGCTTTGCTGAATACCGACTATCAGCAAAGAGCAGAAACGCCCTCCACCAAAAGCACACCAAGTGTGAACTGGCCCTTGAGAGAATTTGATTGGTGATTACAAATTGTTGCAGCCTGCAGTGTAGAACTCAGGGGCATATTTAAAATGATTTAAATATACCCCCAAGTTCTACGTATGGCCTCCTCCTCCCCACAGCCATACCAATCCTCACCAAAAAGTTACAAAGCATAGAAGCGCAAACAAAACAAAAAAGATGCAGGCCGACAATCGTAATTATTGAAAATACCAATTGCACTAGCAAAAACCAGGCAATGCAATTTACATGTTCATCGCCGTGCTGTCGCTATTGGCAAAATGGGCATGATACCATTTTTTAATTGTAACGTGCCTAATACAAAAGGGCTCTAATTAGTTGATCTCCCTCTCAGATGGTTTATTATATTCTTTTTGGCAGAGTACTTTGGCTAATCCAATTGACTAAAAGTAAATCACATTTTGGCCAATAGGATTGTAAGCCGGCCCACCATGGCAAGGTAGACTCTTAGGGCAGGTTGGGGGAAGGGAGAGAGTTAGGCATAGGGGATGGCAGTTTTGAAGGGGGATAAGGGGGATAGGTGGTCATCATGGGTACCACTCTTACACCCTCAAGTGTAAAGTCTGGAACCCATGACAAGCACCTGATAAATAATTCGGACCCAGTTGGTCCCCCTTATGCCTGGTTCAACATTGGGATCGCAAAAGGAAAATCACAATCGCTTATGGAGTGTGATTGCGTTTTTACCAAGCAATTGTGGCTCCATGTTGCAGTGATTGCGTTTTTCGAGTCTCATTCCAGAGAATGAGAATGGCATTCTAACTGCCACCGAAATGTTGCACGCAGTGCACCTTTGCGACATATGCACACCGCAGGCACTGCAAGGATTTACCACATTGCTTTGCTGAATACCGGCTATCAGCAGAGAGCAGAAATGCTCCCCACCAAAAGCACACCAAGTGTGAACTGGCCCTTAAGAGAATTTGATTGGTGATTACAAATTGTTGCAGCCTGCAGTGTAGAACTCAGGGGCATATTTAAAATGATTTAAATATACCCCCAAGTTCTACGTATGGCCTCCTCCTCCCCACAGCCATACCAATCCTCACCAAAAAGTTACAAAGCATAGAAGCGCAAACAAAACAAAAAAGATGCAGGCCGACAATCGTAATTATTGAAAATACCAATTGCACTAGCAAAAACCTGGCAATGCAATTTACATGTTCATCGCCGTGCTGTTGCTATTGGCAAAATGGGCATGATACCTTTTTTTTTAATTGTAACGTCCCTAATACAAAAGGGCTCTACATAGTTGATCTCCCTCTCAGATGGTTTATTATATTCTTTTTTGGCAGAGTACTTTGGCTAATCCAATTGGCTAAAAGTAAATCACATTATGGCCAATAGGATTGTAAGCCGGCCCACCATGGCAAGGTAGACTCTTAGGGCAGGTTGGGGGAAGGGAGTGTGTTAGGCATAGGGGATGGCAGTTTTGAAGGGGGATAGGTGGTCATCATGGGTACCACTCTTACACCCTCAAGTGTAAAGTCTGGAACCCATGACAACCACCTGATAAATAATTGGGACCCAGTTGGTCCCCCTTATGCCTGGTTCAACATTGGGATCGCAAAAGGAAAATCACAATGGCTTATGGATTGTGATTGCGTTTTTACCAAGCAATTGTGGCTCCATGTTGCAGTGATTGCGTTTTTCGAGTCTCATTCCAAAAAATGAGAATGGCATTCTAACTGCCACCGAAATGTTGCACGCAGTGCACCTTTGCGACATATGCACACCGCAGGCACTGCAAGGATTTACCACATTGCTTTGCTGAATACCGGCTATCAGCAAAGAGCAGAAATGCTCCCCACCAAAAGCACACCAAGTGTGAACTGGCCCTTAAGAGAATTTGATTGGTGATTACAAATTGTTGCAGCCTGCAGTGTAGAACTCAGGGGCATATTTAAAATGATTTAAATATACCCCCAAGTTCTACGTATGGCCTCCTCCTCCCCACAGCCATACCAACCCTCACCAAAAAGTTACAAAGCAAACAAAACAAAAAAGATGCAGGCCGACAACCGTAATTATTGAAAATACCAATTGCACTAGCAAAAACCAGGCAATGCAATTTACATGTTCATCGCTGTGCAGTTGCTATTGGCAAAATAGGCACGATACCATTTTTTAATTGTAACGTGCCTAATACAAAAGGGCTATAATTAGTTGATCTCCCTCTCAGATGGTTTATTATATTCTTTTTGGCAGAGTACTTTGGCTAATCCAATTGACTAAAAGTAAATCACATTTTGGCCAATAGGATTGTAAGCCGGCCCACCATGGCAAGGTAGACTCTTAGGGCAGGTTGGGGGAAGGGAGTGAGTTAGGCATAGGGGATGGCAGTTTTGAAGGGGGATAAGGGGGATAGGTGGTCATCATGGGTACCACTCTTACACCCTCAAGTGTAAAGTCTGGATCCCATGACAAGCACCTGATAAATAATTGGGACCCAGTTGGTCCCCCTTATGCCTGGTTCAACATTGGGATCGCAAAAGGAAAATCACAATCACTTATGGAGTGTGATTGCATTTTTACCAAGCAATTGTGGCTCCATGTTGCAGTGATTGCGTTTTTCGAGTCTCATTCCAGAGAATGAGAATGGCATTCTAACTGCCACCGCAATGTTGCACGCAGTGCACCTTTGCAACATATGCACACCGCAGGCACTGCAAGGATTTACCACATTGCTTTGCTGAATACCGGCTATCAGCAGAGAGCAGAAATGCTCCCCACCAAAAGCACACCAAGTGTGAACTGGCCCTTTAGAGAATTTGATTGGTGATTACAAATTGTTGCAGCCTGCAGTGTAGAACTCAGGGGCATATTTAAAATGATTTAAATATACCCCCAAGTTCTACGTATGGCCTCCTCCTCCCCACAGCCATACCAACCCTCACCAAAAAGTTACAAAGCAAACAAAACAAAAAAGATGCAGGCCGACAATCGTAATTATTGAAAATACCAATTGCACTAGCAAAAACCAGGCAATGCAATTTACATGTTCATCGCCGTGCTGTTGCTATTGGCAAAATGGGCACGATACCATTTTTTAATTGTAACGTGCCTAATACAAAAGGGCTCTAATTAGTTGATCTCCCTCTCAGATGGTTTATTATATTCTTTTTTGGCAGAGTACTTTGGCTAATCCAATTGGCTAAAAGTAAATCACATTATGGCCAATAGGATTGTAAGCCGGCCCACCTTGGCAAGGTAGACTCTTAGGGCAGGTTGGGGGAAGGGAGTGAGTTAGGCATAGGGGATGGCAGTTTTGAAGGGGGATAAGGGGGATAGGTGGTCATCATGGGTACCACTCTTACACCCTCAAGTGTAAAGTCTGGAACCCATGACAACCACCTGATAAATAATTGGGACCCAGTTGATCCCCCTTATGCCTGGTTCAACATTGGGATCGCAAAAGGAAAATAACAATCGCTTATGGAGTGTGATTGCGTTTTTACCAAGCAATTGTGGCTCCATGTTGCAGTGATTGCGTTTTTCGAGTCTCATTCCAGAGAATGAGAATGGCATTCTAACTGCCACCGAAATGTTGCACGCAGTGCACCTTTGCGACATATGCACACCGCAGGCACTGCAAGGATTTACCACATTGCTTTTCTGAATACCGGCTATCAGCAAAGAGCAGAAATGCTCCCCGCGAAAAGCACACCAAGTGTGAACTGGCCCTTAAGAGAATTTGATTGGTGATTACAAATTGTTGCAGCCTGCAGTGTAGAACTCAGGGGCATATTTAAAATGATTGAAATATACCCCCAAGTTCTACGTATGGCCTCCTCCTCCCCACAGCCATACCAACCCTCACCAAAAAGTTACAAAGCATAGAAGCGCAAACAAAACAAAAAAGATGCAGGCCGACAATCGTAATTATTGAAAATACCAATTGCACTAGCAAAAACCAGGCAATGCAATTTACATGTTCATCGCCGTGCTGTTGCTATTGGCAAAATGGGCATGATACCATTTTTTAATTGTAACGTGCCTAATACAAAAGGGCTCTAATTAGTTGATCTCCCTCTCAGATGGTTTATTATATTCTTTTTTGGCAGAGTACTTTGGCTAATCCAATTGGCTAAAAGTAAATCACATTTTGGCCAATAGGATTGTAAGCCGGCCCACCATGGCAAGGTAGACTCTTAGGGCAGGTTGGGGGAAGGGAGTGAGTGA
This sequence comes from Hyperolius riggenbachi, assembly GCF_040937935.1. NCBI lineage: Eukaryota > Metazoa > Chordata > Amphibia > Anura > Hyperoliidae > Hyperolius > Hyperolius riggenbachi. Next base: position 73,339,213 of record NC_090657.1, read on the forward strand.
GGCATAGGGGATGGCAGTTTTGAAGGGGGATAAGGGGGATAGGTGGTCATCATGAGTACCACTCTTACACCCTCAAGTGTAAGGTCTGGAACCCATGACAAGCACCTGATAAATAATTGGGACCCAGTTGGTCCCCTTTAGGCCTGGTTCAACATTGGGATCGCAAAAGGAAAATCACAATCGCCTATGGAGTGTGATTGCGTTTTTACCAAGCAATTGTGGCTCCATGTTGCAGTGATTGCGTTTTTTGAGTCTCATTCCAGAGAATGAGAATGGCATTCTAACTGCCACCGAAATGTTGCATGCAGTGCACCTTTGCGACATATGCACACCGCAGGCACTGCAAGGATTTACCACATTGCTTTGCTGAATACCGGCTATCAGCAAAGAGCAGAAATACTCCCCACCAAAAGCACACCAAGTGTGAACTGGCCCTTAAGAGAATTTGATTGGTGATTACAAATTGTTGCAGCCTGCAGTGTAGAACTCAGGGGCATATTTAAAATGATTGAAATATACCCCCAAGTTCTACGTATGGCCTCCTCCTCCCCACAGCCATACCAACCCTCACCAAAAAGTTACAAAGCAAACAAAACAAAAAAGATGCAGGCCGACAATCGTAATTATTGAAAATACCAATTGCACTAGCAAAAACCAGGCAATGCAATTTACATGTTCATCGCCGTGCTGTTGCTATTGGCAAAATGGGCACTATACCATTTTTTAATTGTAACGTGCCTAATACAAAAGAGCTCTAATTAGTTGATCTCGCTCTCAGATGGTTTATTATATTTTTTTTTGGCAGAGTACTTTGGCTAATCCAATTGGCTAAAAATAAATCACATTTTGGCCAATAGGATTGTAAGCCGGCCCACCATGGCAAGGTAGACTCTTAGGGCAGGTTGGGGGAAGGGAGTGAGTGAGGCATAGGGGATGGCAGTTTTGAAGGGGGATAAGGGGGATAGGTGGTCATCATGGGTACCACTCTTACACCCTTAAGTGTAAAGTCTGGAACCCATGACAACCACCTGATAAATAATTGGGACCCAGTTGGTCCCCCTTAGGCCTGGTTGAACATTGGGATCTCTAAAGGCAAATCACAATCGCCTATGGAGTGTGATTGCATTTTTACCAAGCAATTGTGGCTCCATGTTGCATTGATTGCGTTTTTCGAATCTCATTCCAGAGAATGAGAATGGCATTCTAACTGCCACCGAAATGTTGCACGCAGTGCACCTGTGCGACATCTGCACACCTCAGGCACTGCAAAGATTTACCACAGTGCTTTGCTGAATACTGGCTATCAGCAAAGAGCAGAAACGCCCTCCACCAAAAGCACACCAAGTGTGAACTGGCCCTTGAGAGAATTTGATTGGTGATTACAAATTGTTGCAGCCTGCAGTGTAGAACTCAGGGGCATATTTAAAATGATTTAAATATACCCCCAAGTTCTACGTATGGCCTCCTCCTCCCCACAGCCATACCAACCCTCACCAAAAAGTTACAAAGCATAGAAGCGCAAACAAAACAAAAAAGATGCAGGCCGACAATCGTAATTATTGAAAATACCAATTGCACTAGCAAAAACCAGGCAATGCAATTTACATGTTCATCGCCGTGCTGTTGCTATTGGCAAAATGGGCACGATACCTTTTTTTTAATTGTAACGTGCCTAATACTAAAGGGCTCTAATTAGTTGATCTCCCTCTCAGATGGTTTATTATATTCTTTTTGGCAGAGTACTTTGGCTAATCCAATTGGCTAAAAGTAAATCACATTTTGGCCAATAGGATTGTAAGCCGGCCCACCATGGCAAGGTAGACTCTTAGGGCAGGTTGGGGGAAGGGAGTGAGTGAGGCATAGGGGATGGCAGTTTTGAAGGGGGATAAGGGGGATAGGTGGTCATCATGGGTACCACTCTTACACCCTCAAGTGTAAAGTCTGGAACCCATGACAACCACCTGATAAATAATTGGGACCCAGTTGGTCCCCCTTATGCCTGGTTCAACATTGGGATCGCAAAAGGAAAATCACAATCGCTTATGGAGTGTGATTGCGCTTTTACCAAGCAATTGTGGCTCCATGTTGCAGTGATTGCGTTTTTTGAGTCTCATTCCAGAGAATGAGAATGGCATTCTAACTGCCACCGAAATGTTGCACGCAGTGCACCTTTGCGACATATGCACACCGCAGGCATTGCAAGGATTTACCACATTGCTTTGCTGAATACCGGCTATCAGCAAAGAGCAGAAATGCTCCCCACCAAAAGCACACCAAGTGAGAGGTCCAGGCCCACCTACACTCCCCTCCAGGTATCGCGCATTGGCCTTGGGGCCCCGGCCAGTGAGAGAGGTCCGGGGCCCCTGGCCATCGTGCGAACCAATCGTGTGTTTTTAAACGTTTTTTTTTAAGCTCTAGGACATGGCAGACAGGTGAGCGGTTAGGGAGGGACCCCTGTGGGAGGGATGCCTGCACGAGGCGGTCCTGCTAGCGACGCAATCTTGCGATTTGCGTCCAACTAAAGCCTCCCACCTGAATGCTAATGGCTGCTAGATGTGGTATGGCAGGTAAAGGGTGTATGACAGTGCATTATGAGTGGCTGACGAGCACCTGCTGACGACTTAAATGTAGCTGCATGCATGTATTGCTGTGTTCTATTGCTTGTGTGTGTCGAATTTAGCATTCAGTATGGAGGCAGTGTTGGTGGGTTTTCTGGATGTGAGAGGTCCAGAGCCTGGGTGTGAGAGGTCCAGGCCCACCTACACTCCCCTCCAGGTATCGCGCATTGGCCTTGGGGCCCCGGCAAGTGAGAGAGGTCCGGGGCCCCTGGCCATCGTGCGAACCAATCGTGTGTTTTTAAACGTTATTTTTTCAGCTCTAGGACATGGCAGACAGGTGAGCGGTTAGGGAGGGACCCCTGTGGGAGGGATGCCTGCACGGGGCGGTCCTGCTAGCGACGCAATCTTGCGATTTGCGTCCAACTGAAGCCTCCCACCTGAATGCTAATGGCTGCTAGATGTGGTATGGCAGGTAAAGGGTGTATGACAGTGCATCCTGATTGGCTGACGAGCACCTGCTGACGACTTAAATGTAGCTGCATGCATGTATTGCTGTGTTCTATTGCTTGTGTGTGTCGAATTTAGCATTCAGTATGGAGGCAGTGTTGGTGGGTTTTCTGGATGTGAGAGGTCCAGAGCCTGGGTGTGAGAGGTCCAGGCCCACCTACACTCCCCTCCAGGTATCACGCATTGGCCTTGGGGCCCCGGCCAGTGAGAGAGGTCCGGGGCCCCTGGCCATCGTGCGAACCAATCGTGTGTTTTTAAACGGTTTTTTTTCAGCTCTAGGACATGGCAGACAGGTGAGCGGTTAGGGAGGGACCCCTGTGGGAGGGATGCCTGCACGGGGCGGTCCTGCTAGCGACGCAATCTTGCGATTTGCGTCCAACTGAAGCCTCCCACCTGAATGCTAATGGCTGCTAGATGTGGTATGGCAGGTAAAGGGTGTATGACAGTGCATCCTGAGTGGCTGAAGAGCACCTGCTGACGACTTAAATGAAGCTGCATGCATGTATTGCTGTGTTCTATTGCTTGTGTGTGTCGAATTTAGCATTCAGTATGGAGGCAGTGTTGGTGGGTTTTCTGGATGTGAGAGGTCCAGAGCCTGGGTGTGATGGCCCATACTCACGAGTGACATTTGTACGGGCCATGAGAGGTCCAGGCCCACCTACACTCCCCTCCAGGTATCGCGCATTGGCCTTGGGGCCCCGGCCAGTGAGAGAGGTCCGGGGCCCCTGGCCATCGTGCGAACCAATCGTGTGTTTTTAAACGGTTTTTTTTCAGCTCTAGGACATGGCAGACAGGTGAGCGGTTAGGGAGGGACCCCTGTGGGAGGGATGCCTGCACGAGGCGGTCCTGCTAGCGACGCAATCTTGCGATTTGCGTCCAACTGAAGCCTCCCACCTGAATGCTAATGGCTGCTAGATGTGGTATGGCAGGTAAAGGGTGTATGACAGTGCATCCTGATTGGCTGACGAGCACCTGCTGACGACTTAAATGTAGCTGCATGCATGTATTGCTGTGTTCTATTGCTTGTGTGTGTCGAATTTAGCATTCAGTATGGAGGCAGTGTTGGTGGGTTTTCTGGATGTGAGAGGTCCAGAGCCTGGGTGTAAGAGGTCCAGGCCCACCTACACTCCCCACCAGGTATCGCGCATTGGCCTTGGGGCCCCGGCCAGTGAGAGAGGTCCGGGGCCCCTGGCCATCGTGCAAACCAATCGTGTGTTTTTAAACGTTTTTTTTTTTCAGCTCTAGGACATGGCAGACAGGTGAGCGGTTAGGGAGGGACCCCTGTGGGAGGGATGCCTGCACGGGGCGGTCCTGCTAGCAACGCAATCTTGCGATTTGCGTCCAACTGAAGCCTCCCACCTGAATGCTAATGGCTGCTAGATGTGGTATGGCAGGTAAAGGGTGTATGACAGTGCATCCTGATTGGCTGACGAGCACCTGCTGACGACTTAAATGTAGCTGCATGCATGTATTGCTGTGTTCTATTGCTTGTGTGTGTCGAATTTAGCATTCAGTATGGAGGCAGTGTTGGTGGGTTTTCTGGATGTGAGAGGTCCAGAGCCTGGGTGTGAGAGGTCCAGGCCCACCTACACTCCCCTCCAGGTATCGCGCATTGGCCTTGGGGCCCCGGCCAGTGAGAGAGGTCCGGGGCCCCTGGCCATCGTGCGAACCAATCGTGTGTTTTTAAACGTTTTTTTTTCAGCTCTAGGACATGGCAGACAGGTGAGCGGTTAGGGAGGGACCCCTGTGGGAGGGATGCCTGCACGGGGCGGTCCTGCTAGCGACGCAATCTTGCGATTTGCGTCCAACTGAAGCCTCCCACCTGAATGCTAATGGCTGCTAGATGTGGTATGGCAGGTAAAGGGTGTATGACAGTGCATCCTGATTGGCTGACGAGCACCTGCTGACGACTTAAATGTAGCTGCATGCATGTATTGCTGTGTTCTATTGCTTGTGTGTGTCGAATTTAGCATTCAGTATGGAGGCAGTGTTGGTGGGTTTTCTGGATGTGAGAGGTCCAGAGCCTGGGTGTGATGGCCCATACTCACGAGTGACATTTGTCGCCGCAACACGCGGCGCGCGCGTGTTGCGGCGACAGGTCGCCCGTGAGTATGGGCCGCCGCACGCGCGCGCACCCCGAACTGTCGCCCGCCGCTCTTGTCGCCATGCGATTGAAAGTTTCAATCGCATGGCAACAGTCGCCGCCGCACCTCCGCTGCAACTGTCGCTAGTCCGCGTGAGTACGCGGACTAGCGACAGCAACCTCCATAGAGGTGAATGAAGCTTCCGGCGGGGGGAGGAGGAACGTCGGCGACAGCTTCCGTCTCGCCGCTGGTCCCTCTTCCGCGTGTGTACGCGGAGGGACCTGGAGAGAAGCTGTCGCCGGCCTGTCGCTAGCACGCTCACGTGTGCTGGCGACAGGCCACTTCTGCAGCCCGTGAGTACGGGCCATGAGAGGTCCAGGCCCACCTACACTCCCCTCCAGGTATCGCGCATTGGCCTTGGGGCCCCGGCCAGTGAGAGAGGTCCGGGGCCCCTGGCCATCGTGCGAACCAATCGTGTGTTTTTAAACGGTTTTTTTTCAGCTCTAGGACATGGCAGACAGGTGAGCGGTTAGGGAGGGACCCCTGTGGGAGGGATGCCTGCACGAGGCGGTCCTGCTAGCGACGCAATCTTGCGATTTGCGTCCAACTGAAGCCTCCCACCTGAATGCTAATGGCTGCTAGATGTGGTATGGCAGGTAAAGGGTGTATGACAGTGCATCCTGATTGGCTGACGAGCACCTGCTGACGACTTAAATGTAGCTGCATGCATGTATTGCTGTGTTCTATTGCTTGTGTGTGTCGAATTTAGCATTCAGTATGGAGGCAGTGTTGGTGGGTTTTCTGGATGTGAGAGGTCCAGAGCCTGGGTGTAAGAGGTCCAGGCCCACCTACACTCCCCACCAGGTATCGCGCATTGGCCTTGGGGCCCCGGCCAGTGAGAGAGGTCCGGGGCCCCTGGCCATCGTGCAAACCAATCGTGTGTTTTTAAACGTTTTTTTTTTTCAGCTCTAGGACATGGCAGACAGGTGAGCGGTTAGGGAGGGACCCCTGTGGGAGGGATGCCTGCACGGGGCGGTCCTGCTAGCAACGCAATCTTGCGATTTGCGTCCAACTGAAGCCTCCCACCTGAATGCTAATGGCTGCTAGATGTGGTATGGCAGGTAAAGGGTGTATGACAGTGCATCCTGATTGGCTGACGAGCACCTGCTGACGACTTAAATGTAGCTGCATGCATGTATTGCTGTGTTCTATTGCTTGTGTGTGTCGAATTTAGCATTCAGTATGGAGGCAGTGTTGGTGGGTTTTCTGGATGTGAGAGGTCCAGAGCCTGGGTGTGAGAGGTCCAGGCCCACCTACACTCCCCCCCAGGTATCGCGCATTGGCCTTGGGGCCCCGGCCAGTGAGAGAGGTCCGGGGCCCCTGGCCATCGTGCGAACCAATCGTGTGTTTTTAAACGTTTTTTTTTCAGCTCTAGGACATGGCAGACAGGTGAGCGGTTAGGGAGGGACCCCTGTGGGAGGGATGCCTGCACGGGGCGGTCCTGCTAGCGACGCAATCTTGCGATTTGCGTCCAACTGAAGCCTCCCACCTGAATGCTAATGGCTGCTAGATGTGGTATGGCAGGTAAAGGGTGTATGACAGTGCATCCTGAGTGGCTGACGAGCACCTGCTGACGACTTAAATGTAGCTGCATGCATGTATTGCTGTGTTCTATTGCTTGTGTGTGTCGAATTTAGCATTCGGTATGGAGGCAGTGTTGGTGGGTTTTCTGGATGTGAGAGGTCCAGAGCCTGGGTGTGAGAGGTCCAGGCCCACCTACACTCCCCTCCAGGTATCGCGCATTGGCCTTGGGGCCCCGGCCAGTGAGAGAGGTCCGGGGCCCCTGGCCATCGTGCGAACCAATCGTGTGTTTTTAAACGTTTTTTTTCAGCTCTAGGACATGGCAGACAGGTGAGCGGTTAGGGAGGGACCCCTGTGGGAGGGATGCCTGCACGGGGCGGTCCTGCTAGCGACGCAATCTTGCGATTTGCGTCCAACTGAAGCCTCCCACCTGAATGCTAATGGCTGCTAGATGTGGTATGGCAGGTAAAGGGTGTATGACAGTGCATCCTGAGTGGCTGACGAGCACCTGCTGACGACTTAAATGTAGCTGCATGCATGTATTGCTGTGTTCTATTGCTTGTGTGTGTCGAATTTAGCATTCAGTATGGAGGCAGTGTTGGTGGGTTTTCTGGATGTGAGAGGTCCAGAGCCTGGGTGTGAGAGGTCCAGGCCCACCTACACTCCCCTCCAGGAATCGCGCATTGGCCTTGGGGCCCCGGCAAGTGAGAGAGGTCCGGGGCCCCTGGCCATCGTGCGAACCAATTGTGTGTTTTTAAACGTTATTTTTTCAGCTTTAGGACATGGCAGACAGGTGAGCGGTTAGGGAGGGACCCCTGTGGGAGGGATGCCTGCACGGGGCGGTCCTGCTAGCGACGCAATCTTGCGATTTGCGTCCAACTGAAGCCTCCCACCTGAATGCTAATGGCTGCTAGATGTGGTATGGCAGGTAAAGGGTGTATGACAGTGCATCCTGATTGGCTGACGAGCACCTGCTGAGGACTTAAATGTAGCTGCATGCATGTATTGCTGTGTTCTATTGCTTGTGTGTGTCGAATTTAGCATTCAGTATGGAGGCAGTGTTGGTGGGTTTTCTGGATGTGAGAGGTCCAGAGCCTGGGTGTGAGAGGTCCAGGCCCACCTACACTCCCCTCCAGGTATCGCGCATTGGCCTTGGGGCCCCGGCCAGTGAGAGAGGTCCGGGGCCCCTGGCCATCGTGCGAACCAATCGTGTGTTTTTAAACGTTTTTTTTTCAGCTCTAGGACATGGCAGACAGGTGAGCGGTTAGGGAGGGACCCCTGTGGGAGGGATGCCTGCACGGGGCGGTCCTGCTAGCGACGCAATCTTGTGATTTGCGTCCAACTGAAGCCTCCCACCTGAATGCTAATGGCTGCTAGATGTGGTATGGCAGGTAAAGGGTGTATGACAGTGCATCCTGATTGGCTGACGAGCACCTGCTGACGACTTAAATGTAGCTGCATGCATGTATTGCTGTGTTCTATTGCTTGTGTGTGTCGAATTTAGCATTCAGTATGGAGGCAGTGTTGGTGGGTTTTCTGGATGTGAGAGGTCCAGAGCCTGGGTGTGAGAGGTCCAGGCCCACCTACACTCCCCTCCAGGTATCGCGCATTGGCCTTGGGGCCCCGGCCAGTGAGAGAGGTCCGGGGCCCCTGGCCATCGTGCGAACCAATCGTGTGTTTTTAAACGGTTTTTTTTCAGCTCTAGGACATGGCAGACAGGTGAGCGGTTAGGGAGGGACCCCTGTGGGAGGGATGCCTGCACGGGGCGGTCCTGCTAGCGACGCAATCTTGCGATTTGCGTCCAACTGAAGCCTCCCACCTGAATGCTAATGGCTGCTAGATGTGGTATGGCAGGTAAAGGGTGTATGACAGTGCATCCTGATTGGCTGACGAGCACCTGCTGACGACTTAAATGTAGCTGCATGCATGTATTGCTGTGTTCTATTGCTTGTGTGTGTCGAATTTAGCATTCAGTATGGAGGCAGTGTTGGTGGGTTTTCTGGATGTGAGAGGTCCAGAGCCTGGGTGTGATGGCCCATACTCACGAGTGACATTTGTCGCCGCAACACGCGGCGCGCGCGTGTTGCGGCGACAGGTCGCCCGTGAGTATGGGCCGCCGCACGCGCGCGCACCCCGAACTGTCGCCCGCCGCTCTTGTCGCCATGCGATTGAAAGTTTTAATCGCATGGCAACAGTCGCCGCCGCACCTCCGCCGCAACTGTCGCTAGTCCGCGTGAGTACGCGGACTAGCGACAGCAACCTCCATAGAGGTGAATGAAGCTTCCGGCAGGGGGAGGAGGAACGTCGGCGACAGCTTCCGTCTCGCCGCTGGTCCCTCTTCCGCGTGTGTACGCGGAGGGACCTGGAGAGAAGCTGTCGCCGGCCTGTCGCTAGCACGCTCACGTGTGCTGGCGACAGGCCACTTCTGCAGCCCGTGAGTACGGGCCATGAGAGGTCCAGGCCCACCTACACTCCCCTCCAGGTATCGCGCATTGGCCTTGGGGCCCCGGCCAGTGAGAGAGGTCCGGGGCCCCTGGCCATCGTGCGAACCAATCGTGTGTTTTTAAACGTTTTTTTTTCAGCTCTAGGACATGGCAGACAGGTGAGCGGTTAGGGAGGGACCCCTGTGGGAGGGATGCCTGCACGAGGCGGTCCTGCTAGCGACGCAATCTTGCGATTTGCGTCCAACTGAAGCCTCCCACCTGAATGCTAATGGCTGCTAGATGTGGTATGGCAGGTAAAGGGTGTATGACAGTGCATCCTGATTGGCTGACGAGCACCTGCTGACGACTTAAATGTAGCTGCATGCATGTATTGCTGTGTTCTATTGCTTGTGTGTGTCGAATTTAGCATTCAGTATGGAGGCAGTGTTGGTGGGTTTTCTGGATGTGAGAGGTCCAGAGCCTGGGTGTAAGAGGTCCAGGCCCACCTACACTCCCCACCAGGTATCGCGCATTGGCCTTGGGGCCCCGGCCAGTGAGAGAGGTCCGGGGCCCCTGGCCATCGTGCAAACCAATCGTGTGTTTTTAAACGTTTTTTTTTTTCAGCTCTAGGACATGGCAGACAGGTGAGCGGTTAGGGAGGGACCCCTGTGGGAGGGATGCCTGCACGGGGCGGTCCTGCTAGCAACGCAATCTTGCGATTTGCGTCCAACTGAAGCCTCCCACCTGAATGCTAATGGCTGCTAGATGTGGTATGGCAGGTAAAGGGTGTATGACAGTGCATCCTGATTGGCTGACGAGCACCTGCTGAGGACTTAAATGTAGCTGCATGCATGTATTGCTGTGTTCTATTGCTTGTGTGTGTCGAATTTAGCATTCAGTATGGAGGCAGTGTTGGTGGGTTTTCTGGATGTGAGAGGTCCAGAGCCTGGGTGTGAGGTCCAGGCCCACCTACACTCCCCCCCAGGTATCGCGCATTGGCCTTGGGGCCCCGGCCAGTGAGAGAGGTCCGGGGCCCCTGGCCATCGTGCGAACCAATCGTGTGTTTTTAAACGTTTTTTTTTCAGCTCTAGGACATGGCAGACAGGTGAGCGGTTAGGGAGGGACCCCTGTGGGAGGGATGCCTGCACGGGGCGGTCCTGCTAGCGACGCAATCTTGCGATTTGCGTCCAACTGAAGCCTCCCACCTGAATGCTAATGGCTGCTAGATGTGGTATGGCAGGTAAAGGGTGTATGACAGTGCATCCTGAGTGGCTGACGAGCACCTGCTGACGACTTAAATGTAGCTGCATGCATGTATTGCTGTGTTCTATTGCTTGTGTGTGTCGAATTTAGCATTCGGTATGGAGGCAGTGTTGGTGGGTTTTCTGGATGTGAGAGGTCCAGAGCCTGGGTGTGAGAGGTCCAGGCCCACCTACACTCCCCTCCAGGTATCGCGCATTGGCCTTGGGGCCCCGGCCAGTGAGAGAGGTCCGGGGCCCCTGGCCATCGTGCGAACCAATCGTGTGTTTTTAAACGTTTTTTTTCAGCTCTAGGACATGGCAGACAGGTGAGCGGTTAGGGAGGGACCCCTGTGGGAGGGATGCCTGCACGGGGTGGTCCTGCTAGCGACGCAATCTTGCAATTTGCGTCCAACTGAAGCCTCCCACCTGAATGCTAATGGCTGCTAGATGTGGTATGGCAGGTAAAGGGTGTATGACAGTGCATCCTGATTGGCTGACGAGCACCTGCTGACGACTTAAATGTAGCTGCATGCATGTATTGCTGTGTTCTATTGCTTGTGTGTGTCGAATTTAGCATTCAGTATGGAGGCAGTGTTGGTGGGTTTTCTGGATGTGAGAGGTCCAGAGCCTGGGTGTAAGAGGTCCAGGCCCACCTACACTCCCCTCCAGGTATCGCGCATTGTCCTTGGGGCCCCGGCCAGTGAGAGAGGTCCGGGGCCCCTGGCCATCGTGCGACCCAATCGTGTGTTTTTAAACGTTTTTTTTTTCAGCTCTAGGACATGGCAGACAGGTGAGCGGTTAGGGAGGGACCCCTGTGGGAGGGATGCCTGCACGGGGCGGTCCTGCTAGCGACGCAATCTTGCGATTTGCGTCCAACTGAAGCCTCCCACCTGAATGCTAATGGCTGCTAGATGTGGTATGGCAGGTAAAGGGTGTATGACAGTGCATCCTGATTGGCTGACGAGCACCTGCTGAGGACTTAAATGTAGCTGCATGCATGTATTGCTGTGTTCTATTGCTTGTGTGTGTCGAATTTAGCATTCAGTATGGAGGCAGTGTTGGTGGGTTTTCTGGATGTGAGAGGTCCAGAGCCTGGGTGTAAGAGGTCCAGGCCCACCTACACTCCCCTCCAGGTATCGCGCATTGGCCTTGGGGCCCCGGCCAGTGAGAGAGGTCCGGGGCCCCTGGCCATCGTGCTAACCAATCGTGTGTTTTTAAACGTTTTTTTTTCAGCTCTAGGACATGGCAGACAGGTGAGCGGTTAGGGAGGGACCCCTGTGGGAGGGATGCCTGCACGGGGCGGTCCTGCTAGCGACGCAATCTTGCGATTTGCGTCCAACTGAAGCCTCCCACCTGAATGCTAATGGCTGCTAGATGTGGTATGGCAGGTAAAGGGTGTATGACAGTGCATCCTGAGTGGCTGACTAGCACCTGCTGACGACTTAAATGTAGCTGCATGCATGTATTGCTGTGTTCTATTGCTTGTGTGTGTCGAATTTAGCATTCGGTATGGAGGCAGTGTTGGTGGGTTTTCTGGATGTGAGAGGTCCAGAGCCTGGGTGTGAGAGGTCCAGGCCCACCTACACTCCCCTCCAGGTATCGCGCATTGGCCTTGGGGCCCCGGCCAGTGAGAGAGGTCCGGGGCCCCTGGCCATCGTGCGAACCAATCGTGTGTTTTTAAACGTTTTTTTTTCAGCTCTAGGACATGGCAGACAGGTGAGCGGTTAGGGAGGGACCCCTGTGGGAGGGATGCCTGCACGGGGCGGTCCTGCTAGCGACGCAATCTTGCAATTTGCGTCCAACTGAAGCCTCCCACCTGAATGCTAATGGCTGCTAGATGTGGTATGGCAGGTAAAGGGTGTATGACAGTGCATCCTGATTGGCTGACGAGCACCTGCTGACGACTTAAATGTAGCTGCATGCATGTATTGCTGTGTTCTATTGCTTGTGTGTGTCGAATTTAGCATTCAGTATGGAGGCAGTGTTGGTGGGTTTTCTGGATGTGAGAGGTCCAGAGCCTGGGTGTAAGAGGTCCAGGCCCACCTACACTCCCCTCCAGGTATCGCGCATTGGCCTTGGGGCCCCGGCCAGTGAGAGAGGTCCGGGGCCCCTGGCCATCGTGCTAACCAATCGTGTGTTTTTAAACGTTTTTTTTTCAGCTCTAGGACATGGCAGACAGGTGAGCGGTTAGGGAGGGACCCCTGTGGGAGGGATGCCTGCACGGGGCGGTCCTGCTAGCGACGCAATCTTGCGATTTGCGTCCAACTGAAGCCTCCCACCTGAATGCTAATGGCTGCTAGATGTGGTATGGCAGGTAAAGGGTGTATGACAGTGCATCCTGAGTGGCTGACGAGCACCTGCTGACGACTTAAATGTAGCTGCATGCATGTATTGCTGTGTTCTATTGCTTGTGTGTGTCGAATTTAGCATTCAGTATGGAGGCAGTGTTGGTGGGTTTTCTAGATGTGAGAGGTCCAGAGCCTGGGTGTGAGAGGTCCAGGCCCACCTACACTCCCCTCCAGGTATCGCGCATTGGCCTTGGGGCCCCGGCCAGTGAGAGAGGTCCGGGGCCCCTGGCCATCGTGCGAACCAATCGTGTGTTTTTAAACGTTTTTTTTTCAGCTCTAGGACATGGCAGACAGGTGAGCGGTTAGGGAGAGACCCCTGTGGGAGGGATGCCTGCACGGGGCGGTCCTGCTAGCGACGCAATCTTGCGATTTGCGTCCAACTGAAGCCTCCCACCTGAATGCTAATGGCTGCTAGATGTGGTATGGCAGGTAAAGGGTGTATGACAGTGCATCCTGATTGGCTGACGAGCACCTGCTGACGACTTAAATGTAGCTGCATGCATGTATTGCTGTGTTCTATTGCTTGTGTGTGTCGAATTTAGCATTCAGTATGGAGGCAGTGTTGGTGGGTTTTCTGGATGTGAGAGGTCCAGAGCCTGGGTGTGAGAGGTCCAGGCCCACCTACACTCCCCTCCAGGTATCGCGCATTGGCCTTGGGGCCCCGGCCAGTGAGAGAGGTCCGGGGCCCCTGGCCATCGTGCGAACCAATCGTGTGTTTTTAAACGTTTTTTTTTCAGCTCTAGGACATGGCAGACAGGTGAGCGGTTAGGGAGGGACCCCTGTGGGAGGGATGCCTGCACGGGGCGGTCCTGCTAGCGACGCAATCTTGCGATTTGCGTCCAACTGAAGCCTCCCACCTGAATGCTAATGGCTGCTAGATGTGGTATGGCAGGTAAAGGGTGTATGACAGTGCATCCTGATTGGCTGACGAGCACCTGCTGAGGACTTAAATGTAGCTGCATGCATGTATTGCTGTGTTCTATTGCTTGTGTGTGTCGAATTTAGCATTCAGTATGGAGGCAGTGTTGGTGGGTTTTCTGGATGTGAGAGGTCCAGAGCCTGGGTGTGAGAGGTCCAGGCCCACCTACACTCCCCTCCAGGTATCGCGCATTGGCCTTGGGGCCCCGGCCAGTGAGAGAGGTCCGGGGCCCCTGGCCATCGTGCGAACCAATCGTGTGTTTTTAAACGTTTTTTTTTCAGCTCTAGGACATGGCAGACAGGTGAGCGGTTAGGGAGAGACCCCTGTGGGAGGGATGCCTGCACGGGGCGGTCCTGCTAGCGACGCAATCTTGCGATTTGCGTCCAACTGAAGCCTCCCACCTGAATGCTAATGGCTGCTAGATGTGGTATGGCAGGTAAAGGGTGTATGACAGTGCATCCTGATTGGCTGACGAGCACCTGCTGACGACTTAAATGTAGCTGCATGCATGTATTGCTGTGTTCTATTGCTTGTGTGTGTCGAATTTAGCATTCAGTATGGAGGCAGTGTTGGTGGGTTTTCTGGATGTGAGAGGTCCAGAGCCTGGGTGTGAGAGGTCCAGGCCCACCTACACTCCCCTCCAGGTATCGCGCATTGGCCTTGGGGCCCCGGCCAGTGAGAGAGGTCCGGGGCCCCTGGCCATCGTGCGAACCAATCGTGTGTTTTTAAACGTTTTTTTTTCAGCTCTAGGACATGGCAGACAGGTGAGCGGTTAGGGAGGGACCCCTGTGGGAGGGATGCCTGCACGGGGCGGTCCTGCTAGCGACGCAATCTTGCGATTTGCGTCCAACTGAAGCCTCCCACCTGAATGCTAATGGCTGCTAGATGTGGTATGGCAGGTAAAGGGTGTATGACAGTGCATCCTGATTGGCTGACGAGCACCTGCTGACGACTTAAATGTAGCTGCATGCATGTATTGCTGTGTTCTATTGCTTGTGTGTGTCGAATTTAGCATTCAGTATGGAGGCAGTGTTGGTGGGTTTTCTGGATGTGAGAGGTCCAGAGCCTGGGTGTAAGAGGTCCAGGCCCACCTACACTCCCCTCCAGGTATCGCGCATTGGCCTTGGGGCCCCGGCCAGTGAGAGAGGTCCGGGGCCCCTGGCCATCGTGCTAACCAATCGTGTGTTTTTAAACGTTTTTTTTCAGCTCTAGGACATGGCAGACAGGTGAGCGGTTAGGGAGGGACCCCTGTGGGAGGGATGCCTGCACGAGGCGGTCCTGCTAGCGACGCAATCTTGCGATTTGCGTCCAACTGAAGCCTCCCACCTGAATGCTAATGGCTGCTAGATGTGGTATGGCAGGTAAAGGGTGTATGACAGTGCATCCTGATTGGCTGACGAGCACCTGCTGACGACTTAAATGTAGCTGCATGCATGTATTGCTGTGTTCTATTGCTTGTGTGTGTCGAATTTAGCATTCAGTATGGAGGCAGTGTTGGTGGGTTTTCTGGATGTGAGAGGTCCAGAGCCTGGGTGTGAGAGGTCCAGGCCCACCTACACTCCCCTCCAGGTATCGCGCATTGGCCTTGGGGCCCCGGCCAGTGAGAGAGGTCCGGGGCCCCTGGCCATCGTGCGAACCAATCGTGTGTTTTTAAACGTTTTTTTTTCAGCTCTAGGACATGGCAGACAGGTGAGCGGTTAGGGAGGGACCCCTGTGGGAGGGATGCCTGCACGGGGCGGTCCTGCTAGCGACGCAATCTTGCGATTTGCGTCCAACTGAAGCCTCCCACCTGAATGCTAATGGCTGCTAGATGTGGTATGGCAGGTAAAGGGTGTATGACAGTGCATCCTGATTGGCTGACGAGCACCTGCTGACGACTTAAATGTAGCTGCATGCATGTATTGCTGTGTTCTATTGCTTGTGTGTGTCGAATTTAGCATTCAGTATGGAGGCAGTGTTGGTGGGTTTTCTGGATGTGAGAGGTCCAGAGCCTGGGTGTAAGAGGTCCAGGCCCACCTACACTCCCCACCAGGTATCGCGCATTGGCCTTGGGGCCCCGGCCAGTGAGAGAGGTCCGGGGCCCCTGGCCATCGTGCAAACCAATCGTGTGTTTTTAAACGTTTTTTTTTTCAGCTCTAGGACATGACAGACAGGTGAGCGGTTAGGGAGGGACCCCTGTGGGAGGGATGCCTGCACGGGGCGGTCCTGCTAGCAACGCAATCTTGCGATTTGCGTCCAACTGAAGCCTCCCACCTGAATGCTAATGGCTGCTAGATGTGGTATGGCAGGTAAAGGGTGTATGACAGTGCATCCTGATTGGCTGACGAGCACCTGCTGAGGACTTAAATGTAGCTGCATGCATGTATTGCTGTGTTCTATTGCTTGTGTGTGTCGAATTTAGCATTCAGTATGGAGGCAGTGTTGGTGGGTTTTCTGGATGTGAGAGGTCCAGAGCCTGGGTGTGAGAGGTCAAGGCCCACCTACACTCCCCCCCAGGTATCGCGCATTGGCCTTGGGGCCCCGGCCAGTGAGAGAGGTCCGGGGCCCCTGGCCATCGTGCGAACCAATCGTGTGTTTTTAAACGTTTTTTTTTCAGCTCTAGGACATGGCAGACAGGTGAGCGGTTAGGGAGGGACCCCTGTGGGAGGGATGCCTGCACGGGGCGGTCCTGCTAGCGACGCAATCTTGCGATTTGCGTCCAACTGAAGCCTCCCACCTGAATGCTAATGGCTGCTAGATGTGGTATGGCAGGTAAAGGGTGTATGACAGTGCATCCTGATTGGCTGACGAGCACCTGCTGACGACTTAAATGTAGCTGCATGCATGTATTGCTGTGTTCTATTGCTTGTGTGTGTCGAATTTAGCATTCAGTATGGAGGCAGTGTTGGTGGGTTTTCTGGATGTGAGAGGTCCAGAGCCTGGGTGTAAGAGGTCCAGGCCCACCTACACTCCCCTCCAGGTATCGCGCATTGGCCTTGGGGCCCCGGTCAGTGAGAGAGGTCCGGGGCCCCTGGCCATCGTGCGAACCAATCGTGTGTTTTTAAACGTTTTTTTTTTCAGCTCTAGGACATGGCAGACAGGTGAGCGGTTAGGGAGGGACCCCTGTGGGAGGGATGCCTGCACGGGGCGGTCCTGCTAGCGACGCAATCTTGCGATTTGCGTCCAACTGAAGCCTCCCACCTGAATGCTAATGGCTGCTAGATGTGGTATGGCAGGTAAAGGGTGTATGACAGTGCATCCTGATTGGCTGACGAGCACCTGCTGAGGACTTAAATGTAGCTGCATGCATGTATTGCTGTGTTCTATTGCTTGTGTGTGTCGAATTTAGCATTCAGTATGGAGGCAGTGTTGGTGGGTTTTCTGGATGTGAGAGGTCCAGAGCCTGGGTGTGAGAGGTCCAGGCCCACCTACACTCCCCTCCAGGTATCGCGCATTGGCCTTGGGGCCCCGGCCAGTGAGAGAGGTCCGGGGCCCCTGGCCATCGTGCGAACCAATCGTGTGTTTTTAAACGTTTTTTTTTCAGCTCTAGGACATGGCAGACAGGTGAGCGGTTAGGGAAGGACCCCTGTGGGAGGGATGCCTGCACGGGGCGGTCCTGCTAGCGACGCAATCTTGCGATTTGCGTCCAACTGAAGCCTCCCACCTGAATGCTAATGGCTGCTAGATGTGGTATGGCAGGTAAAGGGTGTATGACAGTGCATCCTGAGTGGCTGACGAGCACCTGCTGACGACTTAAATGTAGCTGCATGCATGTATTGCTGTGTTCTATTGCTTGTGTGTGTCGAATTTAGCATTCAGTATGGAGGCAGTGTTGGTGGGTTTTCTGGATGTGAGAGGTCCAGAGCCTGGGTGTGAGAGGTCCAGGCCCACCTACACTCCCCTCCAGGTATCGCGCATTGGCCTTGGGGCCCCAGCCAGTGAGAGACGTCCGGGGCCCCTGGCCATCGTGCGAACCAATCGTGTGTTTTTAAACGTTTTTTTTCAGCTCTAGGACATGGCAGACAGGTGAGCGGTTAGGGAGGGACCCCTGTGGGAGGGATGCCTGCACGGGGCGGTCCTGCTAGCGACGCAATCTTGCGATTTGCGTCCAACTGAAGCCTCCCACCTGAATGCTAATGGCTGCTAGATGTGGTATGGCAGGTAAAGGGTGTATGACAGTGCATCCTGATTGGCTGACGAGCACCTGCTGACGACTTAAATGTAGCTGCATGCATGTATTGCTGTGTTCTATTGCTTGTGTGTGTCGAATTTAGCATTCAGTATGGAGGCAGTGTTGGTGGGTTTTCTGGATGTGAGAGGTCCAGAGCCTGGGTGTGAGAGGTCCAGGCCCACCTACACTCCCCTCCAGGTATCGCGCATTGGCCTTGGGGCCCCGGCCAGTGAGAGAGGTCCGGGGCCCCTGGCCATCGTGCGAACCAATCGTGTGTTTTTAAACTTTTTTTTTTTCAGCTCTAGGACATGGCAGACAGGTGAGCGGTTAGGGAGGGACCCCTGTGGGAGGGATGCCTGCACGGGGCGGTCCTGCTAGCGACGCAATCTTGCGATTTGCGTCCAACTGAAGCCTCCCACCTGAATGCTAATGGCTGCTAGATGTGGTATGGCAGGTAAAGGGTGTATGACAGTGCATCCTGAGTGGCTGACGAGCACCTGCTGACGACTTAAATGTAGCTGCATGCATGTATTGCTGTGTTCTATTGCTTGTGTGTGTCGAATTTAGCATTCAGTATGGAGGCAGTGTTGGTGGGTTTTCTGGATGTGAGAGGTCCAGAGCCTGGGTGTGAGAGGTCCAGGCCCACCTACACTCCCCTCCAGGTATCGCGCATTGGCCTTGGGGCCCCGGCCAGTGAGAGAGGTCCGGGGCCCCTGGCCATCGTGTGAACCAATCGTGTGTTTTTAAACGTTTTTTTTTCAGCTCTAGGACATGGCAGACAGGTGAGCGGTTAGGGAGGGACCCCTGTGGGAGGGATGCCTGCACGGGGCGGTCCTGCTAGCGACGCAATCTTGCGATTTGCGTCCAACTGAAGCCTCCCACCTGAATGCTAATGGCTGCTAGATGTGGTATGGCAGGTAAAGGGTGTATGACAGTGCATCCTGATTGGCTGACGAGCACCTGCTGACGACTTAAATGTAGCTGCATGCATGTATTGCTGTGTTCTATTGCTTGTGTGTGTCGAATTTAGCATTCAGTATGGAGGCAGTGTTGGTGGGTTTTCTGGATGTGAGAGGTCCAGAGCCTGGGTGTGAGAGGTCCAGGCCCACCTACACTCCCCTCCAGGTATCGCGCATTGGCCTTGGGGCCCCGGCCAGTGAGAGAGGTCCGGGGCCCCTGGCCATCGTGCGAACCAATCGTGTGTTTTTAAACGGTTTTTTTTCAGCTCTAGGACATGGCAGACAGGTGAGCGGTTAGGGAGGGACCCCTGTGGGAGGGATGCCTGCACGGGGCGGTCCTGCTAGCGACGCAATCTTGCGATTTGCGTCCAACTGAAGCCTCCCACCTGAATGCTAATGGCTGCTAAATGTGGTATGGCAGGTAAAGGGTGTATGACAGTGCATCCTGATTGGCTGACGAGCACCTGCTGACGACTTAAATGTAGCTGCATGCATGTATTGCTGTGTTCTATTGCTTGTGTGTGTCAAATTTAGCATTCAGTATGGAGGCAGTGTTGGTGGGTTTTCTGGATGTGAGAGGTCCAGAGCCTGGGTGTGAGAGGTCCAGGCCCACCTACACTCCCCTCCAGGTATCGCGCATTGGCCTTGGGGCCCCGGCCAGTGAGAGAGGTCCGGGGCCCCTGGCCATCGTGCGAACCAATCGTGTGTTTTTAAACGTTTTTTTTTTCAGCTCTAGGACATGGCAGACAGGTGAGCGGTTAGGGAGGGACCCCTGTGGGAGGGATGCCTGCACGGGGCGGTCCTGCTAGTTACGCAATCTTGCGATTTGCGTCCAACTGAAGCCTTCCACCTGAATGCTAATGGCTGCTAGATGTGGTATGGCAGGTAAAGGGTGTATGACAGTGCATCCTGATTGGCTGACGAGCACCTGCTGACGACTTAAATGTAGCTGCATGCATGTATTGCTGTGTTCTATTGCTTGTGTGTGTCGAATTTAGCATTCAGTATGGAGGCAGTGTTGGTGGGTTTTCTGGATGTGAGAGGTCCAGAGCCTGGGTGTGAGAGGTCCAGGCCCACCTACACTCCCCTCCAGGTATCACGCATTGGCCTTGGGGCCCCGGCCAGTGAGAGAGGTCCGGGGCCCCTGGCCATTGTGCGAACCAATCGTGTGTTTTTAAACGTTTTTTTTTCAGCTCTAGGACATGGCAGACAGGTGAGCGGTTAGGGAGGGACCCCTGTGGGAGGGATGCCTGCACGGGGCGGTCCTGCTAGCGACGCAATCTTGCGATTTGCGTTCAACTGAAGCCTCCCACCTGAATGCTAATGGCTGCTAGATGTGGTATGGCAGGTAAAGGGTGTATGACAGTGCATCCTGAGTGGCTGACGAGCACCTGCTGACGACTTAAATGTAGCTGCATGCATGTATTGCTGTGTTCTATTGCTTGTGTGTGTCGAATTTAGCATTCAGTATGGAGGCAGTGTTGGTGGGTTTTCTGGATGTGAGAGGTCCAGAGCCTGGGTGTGAGAGGTCCAGGCCCACCTAAGCTCCCCTCCAGGTATCGCGCATTGGCCTTGGGGCCCCGGCCAGTGAGAGAGGTCCGGGGCCCCTGGCCATCGTGCGAACCAATCGTGTGTTTTTAAACGGTTTTTTTTCAGCTCTAGGACATGGCAGACAGGTGAGCGGTTAGGGAGGGACCCCTGTGGGAGGGATGCCTGCACGGGGCGGTCCTGCTAGCGACGCAATCTTGCGATTTGCGTCCAACTGAAGCCTCCCACCTGAATGCTAATGGCTGCTAGATGTGGTATGGCAGGTAAAGGGTGTATGACAGTGCATCCTGATTGGCTGACGAGCACCTGCTGACGACTTAAATGTAGCTGCATGCATGTATTGCTGTGTTCTATTGCTTGTGTGTGTCGAATTTAGCATTCAGTATGGAGGCAGTGTTGGTGGGTTTTCTGGATGTGAGAGTTCCAGAGCCTGGGTGTGAGAGGTCCAGGCCCACCTACACTCCCCTCCAGGTATCGCGCATTGGCCTTGGGGCCCCGGCCAGTGAGAGAGGTCCGGGGCCCCTGGCCATCGTGCGAACCAATCGTGTGTTTTTAAACGTTTTTTTTTCAGCTCTAGGACATGGCAGACAGGTGAGCGGTTAGGGAGGGACCCCTGTGGGAGGGATGCCTGCACGGGGCGGTCCTGCTAGCGACGCAATCTTGCGATTTGCGTCCAACTGAAGCCTCCCACCTGAATGCTAATGGCTGCTAGATGTGGTATGGCAGGTAAAGGGTGTATGACAGTGCATCCTGATTGGCTGACGAGCACCTGCTGACGACTTAAATGTAGCTGTATGCATGTATTGCTGTGTTCTATTGCTTGTGTGTGTCGAATTTAGCATTCAGTATGGAGGCAGTGTTGGTGGGTTTTCTGGATGTGAGAGGTCCAGAGCCTGGGTGTGAGAGGTCCAGGCCCACCTACACTCCCCTCCAGGTATCGCGCATTGGCCTTGGGGCCCCGGCCAGTGAGAGAGGTCCGGGGCCCCTGGCCACCGTGCGAACCAATCGTGTGTTTTTAAACGTTTTTTTTTCAGCTCTAGGACATGGCAGACAGGTGAGCGGTTAGGGAGGGACCCCTGTGGGAGGGATGCCTGCACGGGGCGGTCCTGCTAGCGACGCAATCTTGCGATTTGCGTCCAACTGAAGCCTCCCACCTGAATGCTAATGGCTGCTAGATGTGGTATGGCAGGTAAAGGGTGTATGACAGTGCATCCTGAGTGGCTGACGAGCACCTGCTGACGACTTAAATGTAGCTGCATGCATGTATTGCTGTGTTCTATTGCTTGTGTGTGTCGAATTTAGCATTCAGTATGGAGGCAGTGTTGGTGGGTTTTCTGGATGTGAGAGGTCCAGAGCCTGGGTGTGAGAGGTCCAGGCCCACCTACACTCCCCTCCAGGTATCGCGCATTGGCCTTGGGGCCCCGGCCAGTGAGAGAGGTCCGGGGCCCCTGGCCATCGTGCGAACCAATCGTGTGTTTTTAAACGTTTTTTTTTCAGCTCTAGGACATGGCAGACAGGTGAGCGGTTAGGGAGGGACCCCTGTGGGAGGGATGCCTGCACGGGGAGGTCCTGCTAGCGACGCAATCTTGCGATTTGCGTCCAACTGAAGCCTCCCACCTGAATGCTAATGGCTGCTAGATGTGGTATGGCAGGTAAAGGGTGTATGACAGTGCATCCTGAGTGGCTGACGAGCACCTGCTGACGACTTAAATGTAGCTGCATGCATGTATTGCTGTGTTCTATTGCTTGTGTGTGTCGAATTTAGCATTCAGTATGGAGGCAGTGTTGGTGGGTTTTCTGGATGTGAGAGGTCCAGAGCCTGGGTGTGAGAGGTCCAGGCCCACCTACACTCCCCTCCAGGTATCGCGCATTGGCCTTGGGGCCCCAGCCAGTGAGAGAGGTCCGGGGCCCCTGGCCATTGTGCGAACCAATCGTGTGTTTTTAAACGTTTTTTTTTCAGCTCTAGGACATGGCAGACAGGTGAGCGGTTAGGGAGGGACCCCTGTGGGAGGGATGCCTGCACGGGGCGGTCCTGCTAGCGACGCAATCTTGCGATTTGCGTCCAACTGAAGCCTCCCACCTGAATGCTAATGGCTGCTAGATGTGGTATGGCAGGTAAAGGGTGTATGACAGTGCATCCTGAGTGGCTGACGAGCACCTGCTGACGACTTAAATGTAGCTGCATGCATGTATTGCTGTGTTCTATTGCTTGTGTGTGTCGAATTTAGCATTCAGTATGGAGGCAGTGTTGGTGGGTTTTCTGGATGTGAGAGGTCCAGAGCCTGGGTGTGAGAGGTCCAGGCCCACCTACACTCCCCTCCAGGTATCGCGCATTGGCCAGGGGCCCCGGCCAGTGAGAGAGGTCCGGGGCCCCTGGCCATCGTGCGAACCAATCGTGTGTTTTTAAACGTTTTTTTTTCAGCTCTAGGACATGGCAGACAGGTGAGCGGTTAGGGAGGGACCCCTGTGGGAGGGATGCCTGCACGGGGCGGTCCTGCTAGCGACGCAATCTTGCGATTTGCGTCCAACTGAAGCCTCCCACCTGAATGCTAATGGCTGCTAGATGTGGTATGGCAGGTAAAGGGTGTATGACAGTGCATCCTGATTGGCTGACGAGCACCTGCTGACGACTTAAATGTAGCTGCATGCATGTATTGCTGTGTTCTATTGCTTGTGTGTGTCGAATTTAGCATTCAGTATGGAGGCAGTGTTGGTGGGTTTTCTGGATGTGAGAGTTCCAGAGCCTGGGTGTGAGAGGTCCAGGCCCACCTACACTCCCCTCCAGGTATCGCGCATTGGCCTTGGGGCCCCGGCCAGTGAGAGAGGTCCGGGGCCCCTGGCCATCGTGCGAACCAATCGTGTGTTTTTAAACGTTTTTTTTTCAGCTCTAGGACATGGCAGACAGGTGAGCGGTTAGGGAGGGACCCCTGTGGGAGGGATGCCTGCACGGGGCGGTCCTGCTAGCGACGCAATCTTGCGATTTGCGTCCAACTGAAGCCTCCCACCTGAATGCTAATGGCTGCTAGATGTGGTATGGCAGGTAAAGGGTGTATGACAGTGCATCCTGATTGGCTGACGAGCACCTGCTGACGACTTAAATGTAGCTGCATGCATGTATTGCTGTGTTCTATTGCTTGTGTGTGTCGAATTTAGCATTCAGTATGGAGGCAGTGTTGGTGGGTTTTCTGGATGTGAGAGGTCCAGAGCCTGGGTGTGAGAGGTCCAGGCCCACCTACACTCCCCTCCAGGTATCGCGCATTGGCCTTGGGGCCCCGGCCAGTGAGAGAGGTCCGGGGCCCCTGGCCATCGTGCGAACCAATCGTGTGTTTTTAAACGTTTTTTTTTCAGCTCTAGGACATGGCAGACAGGTGAGCGGTTAGGGAGGGGCCCCTGTGGGAGGGATGCCTGCACGGGGCGGTCCTGCTAGCGACGCAATCTTGCGATTTGCGTCCAACTGAAGCCTCCCACCTGAATGCTAATGGCTGCTAGATGTGGTATGGCAGGTAAAGGGTGTATGACAGTGCATCCTGATTGGCTGACGAGCACCTGCTGACGACTTAAATGTAGCTGTATGCATGTATTGCTGTGTTCTATTGCTTGTGTGTGTCGAATTTAGCATTCAGTATGGAGGCAGTGTTGGTGGGTTTTCTGGATGTGAGAGGTCCAGAGCCTGGGTGTGAGAGGTCCAGGCCCACCTACACTCCCCTCCAGGTATCGCGCATTGGCCTTGGGGCCCCGGCCAGTGAGAGAGGTCCGGGGCCCCTGGCCATCGTGCGAACCAATCGTGTGTTTTTAAACGTTTTTTTTTCAGCTCTAGGACATGGCAGACAGGTGAGCGGTTAGGGAGGGACCCCTGTGGGAGGGATGCCTGCACGGGGCGGTCCTGCTAGCGACGCAATCTTGCGATTTGCGTCCAACTGAAGCCTCCCACCTGAATGCTAATGGCTGCTAAATGTGGTATGGCAGGTAAAGGGTGTATGACAGTGCATCCTGATTGGCTGACGAGCACCTGCTGACGACTTAAATGTAGCTGCATGCATGTATTGCTGTGTTCTATTGCTTGTGTGTGTCAAATTTAGCATTCAGTATGGAGGCAGTGTTGGTGGGTTTTCTGGATGTGAGAGGTCCAGAGCCTGGGTGTGAGAGGTCCAGGCCCACCTACACTCCCCTCCAGGTATCGCGCATTGGCCTTGGGGCCCCGGCCAGTGAGAGAGGTCCGGGGCCCCTGGCCATCGTGCGAACCAATCGTGTGTTTTTAAACGTTTTTTTTTCAGCTCTAGGACATGGCAGACAGGTGAGCGGTTAGGGAGGGACCCCTGTGGGAGGGATGCCTGCACGGGGCGGTCCTGCTAGTGACGCAATCTTGCGATTTGCGTCCAACTGAAGCCTCCCACCTGAATGCTAATGGCTGCTAGATGTGGTATGGCAGGTAAAGGGTGTATGACAGTGCATCCTGATTGGCTGACGAGCACCTGCTGACGACTTAAATGTAGCTGCATGCATGTATTGCTGTGTTCTTTTGCTTGTGTGTGTCGAATTTAGCATTCAGTATGGAGGCAGTGTTGGTGGGTTTTCTGGATGTGAGAGGTCCAGAGCCTGGGTGTGAGAGGTCCAGGCCCACCTACACTCCCCTCCAGGTATCGCGCATTGGCCTTGGGGCCCCGGCCAGTGAGAGAGGTCCGGGGCCCCTGGCCATCGTGCGAACCAATCGTGTGTTTTTAAACGGTTTTTTTTCAGCTCTAGGACATGGCAGACAGGTGAGCGGTTAGGGAGGGACCCCTGTGGGAGGGATGCCTGCACGGGGCGGTCCTGCTAGCGACGCAATCTTGCGATTTGCGTCCAACTGAAGCCTCCCACCTGAATGCTAATGGCTGCTAGATGTGGTATGGCAGGTAAAGGGTGTATGACAGTGCATCCTGATTGGCTGACGAGCACCTGCTGACGACTTAAATGTAGCTGCATGCATGTATTGCTGTGTTCTATTGCTTGTGTGTGTCGAATTTAGCATTCAGTATGGAGGCAGTGTTGGTGGGTTTTCTGGATGTGAGAGGTCCAGAGCCTGGGTGTGAGAGGTCCAGGCCCACCTACACTCCCCTCCAGGTATCGCGCATTGGCCTTGGGGCCCCGGCCAGTGAGAGAGGTCCGGGGCCCCTGGCCATCGTGCGAACCAATCGTGTGTTTTTAAACGGTTTTTTTTCAGCTCTAGGACATGGCAGACAGGTGAGCGGTTAGGGAGGGACCCCTGTGGGAGGGATGCCTGCACGGGGCGGTCCTGCTAGCGACGCAATCTTGCGATTTGCGTCCAACTGAAGCCTCCCACCTGAATGCTAATGGCTGCTAAATGTGGTATGGCAGGTAAAGGGTGTATGACAGTGCATCCTGATTGGCTGACGAGCACCTGCTGACGACTTAAATGTAGCTGCATGCATGTATTGCTGTGTTCTATTGCTTGGGTGTGTCAAATTTAGCATTCAGTATGGAGGCAGTGTTGGTGGGTTTTCTGGATGTGAGAGGTCCAGAGCCTGGGTGTGAGAGGTCCAGGCCCACCTACACTCCCCTCCAGGTATCGCGCATTGGCCTTGGGGCCCCGGCCAGTGAGAGAGGTCCGGGGCCCCTGGCCATCGTGCGAACCAATCGTGTGTTTTTAAACGTTTTTTTTTTCAGCTCTAGGACATGGCAGACAGGTGAGCGGTTAGGGAGGGACCCCTGTGGGAGGGATGCCTGCACGGGGCGGTCCTGCTAGTTACGCAATCTTGCGATTTGCGTCCAACTGAAGCCTCCCACCTGAATGCTAATGGCTGCTAGATGTGGTATGGCAGGTAAAGGGTGTATGACAGTGCATCCTGATTGGCTGACGAGCACCTGCTGACGACTTAAATGTAGCTGCATGCATGTATTGCTGTGTTCTATTGCTTGTGTGTGTCGAATTTAGCATTCAGTATGGAGGCAGTGTTGGTGGGTTTTCTGGATGTGAGAGGTCCAGAGCCTGGGTGTGAGAGGTCCAGGCCCACCTACACTCCCCTCCAGGTATCGCGCATTGGCCTTGGGGCCCCGGCCAGTGAGAGAGGTCCGGGGCCCCTGGCCATTGTGCGAACCAATCGTGTGTTTTTAAACGTTTTTTTTTCAGCTCTAGGACATGGCAGACAGGTGAGCGGTTAGGGAGGGACCCCTGTGGGAGGGATGCCTGCACGGGGCGGTCCTGCTAGCGACGCAATCTTGCGATTTGCGTCCAACTGAAGCCTCCCACCTGAATGCTAATGGCTGCTAGATGTGGTATGGCAGGTAAAGGGTGTATGACAGTGCATCCTGAGTGGCTGACGAGCACCTGCTGACGACTTAAATGTAGCTGCATGCATGTATTGCTGTGTTCTATTGCTTGTGTGTGTCGAATTTAGCATTCAGTATGGAGGCAGTGTTGGTGGGTTTTCTGGATGTGAGAGGTCCAGAGCCTGGGTGTGAGAGGTCCAGGCCCACCTAAGCTCCCCTCCAGGTATCGCGCATTGGCCTTGGGGCCCCGGCCAGTGAGAGAGGTCCGGGGCCCCTGGCCATCGTGCGAACCAATCGTGTGTTTTTAAACGGTTTTTTTTCAGCTCTAGGACATGGCAGACAGGTGAGCGGTTAGGGAGGGACCCCTGTGGGAGGGATGCCTGCACGGGGCGGTCCTGCTAGCGACGCAATCTTGCGATTTGCGTCCAACTGAAGCCTCCCACCTGAATGCTAATGGCTGCTAGATGTGGTATGGCAGGTAAAGGGTGTATGACAGTGCATCCTGAGTGGCTGACGAGCACCTGCTGACGACTTAAATGTAGCTGCATGCATGTATTGCTGTGTTCTATTGCTTGTGTGTGTCGAATTTAGCATTCAGTATGGAGGCAGTGTTGGTGGGTTTTCTGGATGTGAGAGGTCCAGAGCCTGGGTGTGAGAGGTCCAGGCCCACCTACACTCCCCTCCAGGTATCGCGCATTGGCCTTGGGGCCCCGGCCAGTGAGAGAGGTCCGGGGCCCCTGGCCATCGTGCGAACCAATCGTGTGTTTTTAAACGTTTTTTTTTCAGCTCTAGGACATGGCAGACAGGTGAGCGGTTAGGGAGGGACCCCTGTGGGAGGGATGCCTGCACGGGGAGGTCCTGCTAGCGACGCAATCTTGCGATTTGCGTCCAACTGAAGCCTCCCACCTGAATGCTAATGGCTGCTAGATGTGGTATGGCAGGTAAAGGGTGTATGACAGTGCATCCTGAGTGGCTGACGAGCACCTGCTGACGACTTAAATGTAGCTGCATGCATGTATTGCTGTGTTCTATTGCTTGTGTGTGTCGAATTTAGCATTCAGTATGGAGGCAGTGTTGGTGGGTTTTCTGGATGTGAGAGGTCCAGAGCCTGGGTGTGAGAGGTCCAGGCCCACCTACACTCCCCTCCAGGTATCGCGCATTGGCCTTGGGGCCCCGGCCAGTGAGAGAGGTCCGGGGCCCCTGGCCATTGTGCGAACCAATCGTGTGTTTTTAAACGTTTTTTTTCAGCTCTAGGACATGGCAGACAGGTGAGCGGTTAGGGAGGGACCCCTGTGGGAGGGATGCCTGCACGGGGCGGTCCTGCTAGCGACGCAATCTTGCGATTTGCGTCCAACTGAAGCCTCCCACCTGAATGCTAATGGCTGCTAGATGTGGTATGGCAGGTAAAGGGTGTATGACAGTGCATCCTGAGTGGCTGACGAGCACCTGCTGACGACTTAAATGTAGCTGCATGCATGTATTGCTGTGTTCTATTGCTTGTGTGTGTCGAATTTAGCATTCAGTATGGAGGCAGTGTTGGTGGGTTTTCTGGATGTGAGAGGTCCAGAGCCTGGGTGTGAGAGGTCCAGGCCCACCTACACTCCCCTCCAGGTATCGCGCATTGGCCAGGGGCCCCGGCCAGTGAGAGAGGTCCGGGGCCCCTGGCCATCGTGCGAACCAATCGTGTGTTTTTAAACGTTTTTTTTTCAGCTCTAGGACATGGCAGACAGGTGAGCGGTTAGGGAGGGACCCCTGTGGGAGGGATGCCTGCACGGGGCGGTCCTGCTAGCGACGCAATCTTGCGATTTGCGTCCAACTGAAGCCTCCCACCTGAATGCTAATGGCTGCTAGATGTGGTATGGCAGGTAAAGGGTGTATGACAGTGCATCCTGAGTGGCTGACGAGCACCTGCTGACGACTTAAATGTAGCTGCATGCATGTATTGCTGTGTTCTATTGCTTGTGTGTGTCGAATTTAGCATTCAGTATGGAGGCAGTGTTGGTGGGTTTTCTGGATGTGAGAGGTCCAGAGCCTGGGTGTGAGAGGTCCAGGCCCACCTACACTCCCCTCCAGGTATCGCGCATTGGCCAGGGGCCCCGGCCAGTGAGAGAGGTCCGGGGCCCCTGGCCATCGTGCGAACCAATCGTGTGTTTTTAAACGTTTTTTTTTCAGCTCTAGGACATGGCAGACAGGTGAGCGGTTAGGGAGGGACCCCTGTGGGAGGGATGCCTGCACGGGGCGGTCCTGCTAGCGACGCAATCTTGCGATTTGCGTCCAACTGAAGCCTCCCACCTGAATGCTAATGGCTGCTAGATGTGGTATGGCAGGTAAAGGGTGTATGACAGTGCATCCTGATTGGCTGACGAGCACCTGCTGACGACTTAAATGTAGCTGTATGCATGTATTGCTGTGTTCTATTGCTTGTGTGTGTCGAATTTAGCATTCAGTATGGAGGCAGTGTTGGTGGGTTTTCTGGATGTGAGAGGTCCAGAGCCTGGGTGTGAGAGGTCCAGGCCCACCTACACTCCCCTCCAGGTATCGCGCATTGGCCTTGGGGCCCCGGCCAGTGAGAGAGGTCCGGGGCCCCTGGCCATCGTGCGAACCAATCGTGTGTTTTTAAACGTTTTTTTTTCAGCTCTAGGACATGGCAGACAGGTGAGCGGTTAGGGAGGGACCCCTGTGGGAGGGATGCCTGCACGGGGCGGTCCTGCTAGCGACGCAATCTTGCGATTTGCGTCCAACTGAAGCCTCCCACCTGAATGCTAATGGCTGCTAAATGTGGTATGGCAGGTAAAGGGTGTATGACAGTGCATCCTGATTGGCTGACGAGCACCTGCTGACGACTTAAATGTAGCTGCATGCATGTATTGCTGTGTTCTATTGCTTGTGTGTGTCAAATTTAGCATTCAGTATGGAGGCAGTGTTGGTGGGTTTTCTGGATGTGAGAGGTCCAGAGCCTGGGTGTGAGAGGTCCAGGCCCACCTACACTCCCCTCCAGGTATCGCGCATTGGCCTTGGGGCCCCGGCCAGTGAGAGAGGTCCGGGGCCCCTGGCCATCGTGCGAACCAATCGTGTGTTTTTAAACGTTTTTTTTTCAGCTCTAGGACATGGCAGACAGGTGAGCGGTTAGGGAGGGACCCCTGTGGGAGGGATGCCTGCACGGGGCGGTCCTGCTAGTGACGCAATCTTGCGATTTGCGTCCAACTGAAGCCTCCCACCTGAATGCTAATGGCTGCTAGATGTGGTATGGCAGGTAAAGGGTGTATGACAGTGCATCCTGATTGGCTGACGAGCACCTGCTGACGACTTAAATGTAGCTGCATGCATGTATTGCTGTGTTCTTTTGCTTGTGTGTGTCGAATTTAGCATTCAGTATGGAGGCAGTGTTGGTGGGTTTTCTGGATGTGAGAGGTCCAGAGCCTGGGTGTGAGAGGTCCAGGCCCACCTACACTCCCCTCCAGGTATCGCGCATTGGCCTTGGGGCCCCGGCCAGTGAGAGAGGTCCGGGGCCCCTGGCCATCGTGCGAACCAATCGTGTGTTTTTAAACGGTTTTTTTTCAGCTCTAGGACATGGCAGACAGGTGAGCGGTTAGGGAGGGACCCCTGTGGGAGGGATGCCTGCACGGGGCGGTCCTGCTAGCGACGCAATCTTGCGATTTGCGTCCAACTGAAGCCTCCCACCTGAATGCTAATGGCTGCTAGATGTGGTATGGCAGGTAAAGGGTGTATGACAGTGCATCCTGATTGGCTGACGAGCACCTGCTGACGACTTAAATGTAGCTGCATGCATGTATTGCTGTGTTCTATTGCTTGTGTGTGTCGAATTTAGCATTCAGTATGGAGGCAGTGTTGGTGGGTTTTCTGGATGTGAGAGGTCCAGAGCCTGGGTGTGAGAGGTCCAGGCCCACCTACACTCCCCTCCAGGTATCGCGCATTGGCCTTGGGGCCCCGGCCAGTGAGAGAGGTCCGGGGCCCCTGGCCATCGTGCGAACCAATCGTGTGTTTTTAAACGGTTTTTTTTCAGCTCTAGGACATGGCAGACAGGTGAGCGGTTAGGGAGGGACCCCTGTGGGAGGGATGCCTGCACGGGGCGGTCCTGCTAGCGACGCAATCTTGCGATTTGCGTCCAACTGAAGCCTCCCACCTGAATGCTAATGGCTGCTAAATGTGGTATGGCAGGTAAAGGGTGTATGACAGTGCATCCTGATTGGCTGACGAGCACCTGCTGACGACTTAAATGTAGCTGCATGCATGTATTGCTGTGTTCTATTGCTTGGGTGTGTCAAATTTAGCATTCAGTATGGAGGCAGTGTTGGTGGGTTTTCTGGATGTGAGAGGTCCAGAGCCTGGGTGTGAGAGGTCCAGGCCCACCTACACTCCCCTCCAGGTATCGCGCATTGGCCTTGGGGCCCCGGCCAGTGAGAGAGGTCCGGGGCCCCTGGCCATCGTGCGAACCAATCGTGTGTTTTTAAACGTTTTTTTTTTCAGCTCTAGGACATGGCAGACAGGTGAGCGGTTAGGGAGGGACCCCTGTGGGAGGGATGCCTGCACGGGGCGGTCCTGCTAGTTACGCAATCTTGCGATTTGCGTCCAACTGAAGCCTCCCACCTGAATGCTAATGGCTGCTAGATGTGGTATGGCAGGTAAAGGGTGTATGACAGTGCATCCTGATTGGCTGACGAGCACCTGCTGACGACTTAAATGTAGCTGCATGCATGTATTGCTGTGTTCTATTGCTTGTGTGTGTCGAATTTAGCATTCAGTATGGAGGCAGTGTTGGTGGGTTTTCTGGATGTGAGAGGTCCAGAGCCTGGGTGTGAGAGGTCCAGGCCCACCTACACTCCCCTCCAGGTATCGCGCATTGGCCTTGGGGCCCCGGCCAGTGAGAGAGGTCCGGGGCCCCTGGCCATTGTGCGAACCAATCGTGTGTTTTTAAACGTTTTTTTTTCAGCTCTAGGACATGGCAGACAGGTGAGCGGTTAGGGAGGGACCCCTGTGGGAGGGATGCCTGCACGGGGCGGTCCTGCTAGCGACGCAATCTTGCGATTTGCGTCCAACTGAAGCCTCCCACCTGAATGCTAATGGCTGCTAGATGTGGTATGGCAGGTAAAGGGTGTATGACAGTGCATCCTGAGTGGCTGACGAGCACCTGCTGACGACTTAAATGTAGCTGCATGCATGTATTGCTGTGTTCTATTGCTTGTGTGTGTCGAATTTAGCATTCAGTATGGAGGCAGTGTTGGTGGGTTTTCTGGATGTGAGAGGTCCAGAGCCTGGGTGTGAGAGGTCCAGGCCCACCTAAGCTCCCCTCCAGGTATCGCGCATTGGCCTTGGGGCCCCGGCCAGTGAGAGAGGTCCGGGGCCCCTGGCCATCGTGCGAACCAATCGTGTGTTTTTAAACGGTTTTTTTTCAGCTCTAGGACATGGCAGACAGGTGAGCGGTTAGGGAGGGACCCCTGTGGGAGGGATGCCTGCACGGGGCGGTCCTGCTAGCGACGCAATCTTGCGATTTGCGTCCAACTGAAGCCTCCCACCTGAATGCTAATGGCTGCTAGATGTGGTATGGCAGGTAAAGGGTGTATGACAGTGCATCCTGAGTGGCTGACGAGCACCTGCTGACGACTTAAATGTAGCTGCATGCATGTATTGCTGTGTTCTATTGCTTGTGTGTGTCGAATTTAGCATTCAGTATGGAGGCAGTGTTGGTGGGTTTTCTGGATGTGAGAGGTCCAGAGCCTGGGTGTGAGAGGTCCAGGCCCACCTACACTCCCCTCCAGGTATCGCGCATTGGCCTTGGGGCCCCGGCCAGTGAGAGAGGTCCGGGGCCCCTGGCCATCGTGCGAACCAATCGTGTGTTTTTAAACGTTTTTTTTTCAGCTCTAGGACATGGCAGACAGGTGAGCGGTTAGGGAGGGACCCCTGTGGGAGGGATGCCTGCACGGGGAGGTCCTGCTAGCGACGCAATCTTGCGATTTGCGTCCAACTGAAGCCTCCCACCTGAATGCTAATGGCTGCTAGATGTGGTATGGCAGGTAAAGGGTGTATGACAGTGCATCCTGAGTGGCTGACGAGCACCTGCTGACGACTTAAATGTAGCTGCATGCATGTATTGCTGTGTTCTATTGCTTGTGTGTGTCGAATTTAGCATTCAGTATGGAGGCAGTGTTGGTGGGTTTTCTGGATGTGAGAGGTCCAGAGCCTGGGTGTGAGAGGTCCAGGCCCACCTACACTCCCCTCCAGGTATCGCGCATTGGCCTTGGGGCCCCGGCCAGTGAGAGAGGTCCGGGGCCCCTGGCCATTGTGCGAACCAATCGTGTGTTTTTAAACGTTTTTTTTCAGCTCTAGGACATGGCAGACAGGTGAGCGGTTAGGGAGGGACCCCTGTGGGAGGGATGCCTGCACGGGGCGGTCCTGCTAGCGACGCAATCTTGCGATTTGCGTCCAACTGAAGCCTCCCACCTGAATGCTAATGGCTGCTAGATGTGGTATGGCAGGTAAAGGGTGTATGACAGTGCATCCTGAGTGGCTGACGAGCACCTGCTGACGACTTAAATGTAGCTGCATGCATGTATTGCTGTGTTCTATTGCTTGTGTGTGTCGAATTTAGCATTCAGTATGGAGGCAGTGTTGGTGGGTTTTCTGGATGTGAGAGGTCCAGAGCCTGGGTGTGAGAGGTCCAGGCCCACCTACACTCCCCTCCAGGTATCGCGCATTGGCCAGGGGCCCCGGCCAGTGAGAGAGGTCCGGGGCCCCTGGCCATCGTGCGAACCAATCGTGTGTTTTTAAACGTTTTTTTTTCAGCTCTAGGACATGGCAGACAGGTGAGCGGTTAGGGAGGGACCCCTGTGGGAGGGATGCCTGCACGGGGCGGTCCTGCTAGCGACGCAATCTTGCGATTTGCGTCCAACTGAAGCCTCCCACCTGAATGCTAATGGCTGCTAGATGTGGTATGGCAGGTAAAGGGTGTATGACAGTGCATCCTGAGTGGCTGACGAGCACCTGCTGACGACTTAAATGTAGCTGCATGCATGTATTGCTGTGTTCTATTGCTTGTGTGTGTCGAATTTAGCATTCAGTATGGAGGCAGTGTTGGTGGGTTTTCTGGATGTGAGAGGTCCAGAGCCTGGGTGTGAGAGGTCCAGGCCCACCTACACTCCCCTCCAGGTATCGCGCATTGGCCAGGGGCCCCGGCCAGTGAGAGAGGTCCGGGGCCCCTGGCCATCGTGCGAACCAATCGTGTGTTTTTAAACGTTTTTTTTTCAGCTCTAGGACATGGCAGACAGGTGAGCGGTTAGGGAGGGACCCCTGTGGGAGGGATGCCTGCACGGGGCGGTCCTGCTAGCGACGCAATCTTGCGATTTGCGTCCAACTGAAGCCTCCCACCTGAATGCTAATGGCTGCTAGATGTGGTATGGCAGGTAAAGGGTGTATGACAGTGCATCCTGATTGGCTGACGAGCACCTGCTGACGACTTAAATGTAGCTGCATGCATGTATTGCTGTGTTCTATTGCTTGTGTGTGTCGAATTTAGCATTCAGTATGGAGGCAGTGTTGGTGGGTTTTCTGGATGTGAGAGTTCCAGAGCCTGGGTGTGAGAGGTCCAGGCCCACCTACACTCCCCTCCAGGTATCGCGCATTGGCCTTGGGGCCCCGGCCAGTGAGAGAGGTCCGGGGCCCCTGGCCATCGTGCGAACCAATCGTGTGTTTTTAAACGTTTTTTTTTCAGCTCTAGGACATGGCAGACAGGTGAGCGGTTAGGGAGGGACCCCTGTGGGAGGGATGCCTGCACGGGGCGGTCCTGCTAGCGACGCAATCTTGCGATTTGCGTCCAACTGAAGCCTCCCACCTGAATGCTAATGGCTGCTAGATGTGGTATGGCAGGTAAAGGGTGTATGACAGTGCATCCTGATTGGCTGACGAGCACCTGCTGACGACTTAAATGTAGCTGCATGCATGTATTGCTGTGTTCTATTGCTTGTGTGTGTCGAATTTAGCATTCAGTATGGAGGCAGTGTTGGTGGGTTTTCTGGATGTGAGAGGTCCAGAGCCTGGGTGTGAGAGGTCCAGGCCCACCTACACTCCCCTCCAGGTATCGCGCATTGGCCTTGGGGCCCCGGCCAGTGAGAGAGGTCCGGGGCCCCTGGCCATCGTGCGAACCAATCGTGTGTTTTTAAACGTTTTTTTTTCAGCTCTAGGACATGGCAGACAGGTGAGCGGTTAGGGAGGGGCCCCTGTGGGAGGGATGCCTGCACGGGGCGGTCCTGCTAGCGACGCAATCTTGCGATTTGCGTCCAACTGAAGCCTCCCACCTGAATGCTAATGGCTGCTAGATGTGGTATGGCAGGTAAAGGGTGTATGACAGTGCATCCTGATTGGCTGACGAGCACCTGCTGACGACTTAAATGTAGCTGTATGCATGTATTGCTGTGTTCTATTGCTTGTGTGTGTCGAATTTAGCATTCAGTATGGAGGCAGTGTTGGTGGGTTTTCTGGATGTGAGAGGTCCAGAGCCTGGGTGTGAGAGGTCCAGGCCCACCTACACTCCCCTCCAGGTATCGCGCATTGGCCTTGGGGCCCCGGCCAGTGAGAGAGGTCCGGGGCCCCTGGCCATCGTGCGAACCAATCGTGTGTTTTTAAACGTTTTTTTTTCAGCTCTAGGACATGGCAGACAGGTGAGCGGTTAGGGAGGGACCCCTGTGGGAGGGATGCCTGCACGGGGCGGTCCTGCTAGCGACGCAATCTTGCGATTTGCGTCCAACTGAAGCCTCCCACCTGAATGCTAATGGCTGCTAAATGTGGTATGGCAGGTAAAGGGTGTATGACAGTGCATCCTGATTGGCTGACGAGCACCTGCTGACGACTTAAATGTAGCTGCATGCATGTATTGCTGTGTTCTATTGCTTGTGTGTGTCAAATTTAGCATTCAGTATGGAGGCAGTGTTGGTGGGTTTTCTGGATGTGAGAGGTCCAGAGCCTGGGTGTGAGAGGTCCAGGCCCACCTACACTCCCCTCCAGGTATCGCGCATTGGCCTTGGGGCCCCAGCCAGTGAGAGAGGTCCGGGGCCCCTGGCCATTGTGCGAACCAATCGTGTGTTTTTAAACGTTTTTTTTTCAGCTCTAGGACATGGCAGACAGGTGAGCGGTTAGGGAGGGACCCCTGTGGGAGGGATGCCTGCACGGGGCGGTCCTGCTAGCGACGCAATCTTGCGATTTGCGTCCAACTGAAGCCTCCCACCTGAATGCTAATGGCTGCTAGATGTGGTATGGCAGGTAAAGGGTGTATGACAGTGCATCCTGAGTGGCTGACGAGCACCTGCTGACGACTTAAATGTAGCTGCATGCATGTATTGCTGTGTTCTATTGCTTGTGTGTGTCGAATTTAGCATTCAGTATGGAGGCAGTGTTGGTGGGTTTTCTGGATGTGAGAGGTCCAGAGCCTGGGTGTGAGAGGTCCAGGCCCACCTACACTCCCCTCCAGGTATCGCGCATTGGCCAGGGGCCCCGGCCAGTGAGAGAGGTCCGGGGCCCCTGGCCATCGTGCGAACCAATCGTGTGTTTTTAAACGTTTTTTTTTCAGCTCTAGGACATGGCAGACAGGTGAGCGGTTAGGGAGGGACCCCTGTGGGAGGGATGCCTGCACGGGGCGGTCCTGCTAGCGACGCAATCTTGCGATTTGCGTCCAACTGAAGCCTCCCACCTGAATGCTAATGGCTGCTAGATGTGGTATGGCAGGTAAAGGGTGTATGACAGTGCATCCTGATTGGCTGACGAGCACCTGCTGACGACTTAAATGTAGCTGCATGCATGTATTGCTGTGTTCTATTGCTTGTGTGTGTCGAATTTAGCATTCAGTATGGAGGCAGTGTTGGTGGGTTTTCTGGATGTGAGAGTTCCAGAGCCTGGGTGTGAGAGGTCCAGGCCCACCTACACTCCCCTCCAGGTATCGCGCATTGGCCTTGGGGCCCCGGCCAGTGAGAGAGGTCCGGGGCCCCTGGCCATCGTGCGAACCAATCGTGTGTTTTTAAACGTTTTTTTTTCAGCTCTAGGACATGGCAGACAGGTGAGCGGTTAGGGAGGGACCCCTGTGGGAGGGATGCCTGCACGGGGCGGTCCTGCTAGCGACGCAATCTTGCGATTTGCGTCCAACTGAAGCCTCCCACCTGAATGCTAATGGCTGCTAGATGTGGTATGGCAGGTAAAGGGTGTATGACAGTGCATCCTGATTGGCTGACGAGCACCTGCTGACGACTTAAATGTAGCTGCATGCATGTATTGCTGTGTTCTATTGCTTGTGTGTGTCGAATTTAGCATTCAGTATGGAGGCAGTGTTGGTGGGTTTTCTGGATGTGAGAGGTCCAGAGCCTGGGTGTGAGAGGTCCAGGCCCACCTACACTCCCCTCCAGGTATCGCGCATTGGCCTTGGGGCCCCGGCCAGTGAGAGAGGTCCGGGGCCCCTGGCCATCGTGCGAACCAATCGTGTGTTTTTAAACGTTTTTTTTTCAGCTCTAGGACATGGCAGACAGGTGAGCGGTTAGGGAGGGGCCCCTGTGGGAGGGATGCCTGCACGGGGCGGTCCTGCTAGCGACGCAATCTTGCGATTTGCGTCCAACTGAAGCCTCCCACCTGAATGCTAATGGCTGCTAGATGTGGTATGGCAGGTAAAGGGTGTATGACAGTGCATCCTGATTGGCTGACGAGCACCTGCTGACGACTTAAATGTAGCTGTATGCATGTATTGCTGTGTTCTATTGCTTGTGTGTGTCGAATTTAGCATTCAGTATGGAGGCAGTGTTGGTGGGTTTTCTGGATGTGAGAGGTCCAGAGCCTGGGTGTGAGAGGTCCAGGCCCACCTACACTCCCCTCCAGGTATCGCGCATTGGCCTTGGGGCCCCGGCCAGTGAGAGAGGTCCGGGGCCCCTGGCCATCGTGCGAACCAATCGTGTGTTTTTAAACGTTTTTTTTTCAGCTCTAGGACATGGCAGACAGGTGAGCGGTTAGGGAGGGACCCCTGTGGGAGGGATGCCTGCACGGGGCGGTCCTGCTAGCGACGCAATCTTGCGATTTGCGTCCAACTGAAGCCTCCCACCTGAATGCTAATGGCTGCTAGATGTGGTATGGCAGGTAAAGGGTGTATGACAGTGCATCCTGAGTGGCTGACGAGCACCTGCTGACGACTTAAATGTAGCTGCATGCATGTATTGCTGTGTTCTATTGCTTGTGTGTGTCGAATTTAGCATTCAGTATGGAGGCAGT
Source organism: Hyperolius riggenbachi (assembly GCF_040937935.1). Classification (NCBI taxonomy): domain Eukaryota; kingdom Metazoa; phylum Chordata; class Amphibia; order Anura; family Hyperoliidae; genus Hyperolius; species Hyperolius riggenbachi. Next base: position 73,377,051 of record NC_090657.1, read on the forward strand.
GTTGGTGGGTTTTCTGGATGTGAGAGGTCCAGAGCCTGGGTGTGAGAGGTCCAGGCCCACCTACACTCCCCTCCAGGTATCGCGCATTGGCCAGGGGCCCCGGCCAGTGAGAGAGGTCCGGGGCCCCTGGCCATCGTGCGAACCAATCGTGTGTTTTTAAACGTTTTTTTTTCAGCTCTAGGACATGGCAGACAGGTGAGCGGTTAGGGAGGGACCCCTGTGGGAGGGATGCCTGCACGGGGCGGTCCTGCTAGCGACGCAATCTTGCGATTTGCGTCCAACTGAAGCCTCCCACCTGAATGCTAATGGCTGCTAGATGTGGTATGGCAGGTAAAGGGTGTATGACAGTGCATCCTGATTGGCTGACGAGCACCTGCTGACGACTTAAATGTAGCTGCATGCATGTATTGCTGTGTTCTATTGCTTGTGTGTGTCGAATTTAGCATTCAGTATGGAGGCAGTGTTGGTGGGTTTTCTGGATGTGAGAGTTCCAGAGCCTGGGTGTGAGAGGTCCAGGCCCACCTACACTCCCCTCCAGGTATCGCGCATTGGCCTTGGGGCCCCGGCCAGTGAGAGAGGTCCGGGGCCCCTGGCCATCGTGCGAACCAATCGTGTGTTTTTAAACGTTTTTTTTTCAGCTCTAGGACATGGCAGACAGGTGAGCGGTTAGGGAGGGACCCCTGTGGGAGGGATGCCTGCACGGGGCGGTCCTGCTAGCGACGCAATCTTGCGATTTGCGTCCAACTGAAGCCTCCCACCTGAATGCTAATGGCTGCTAGATGTGGTATGGCAGGTAAAGGGTGTATGACAGTGCATCCTGATTGGCTGACGAGCACCTGCTGACGACTTAAATGTAGCTGCATGCATGTATTGCTGTGTTCTATTGCTTGTGTGTGTCGAATTTAGCATTCAGTATGGAGGCAGTGTTGGTGGGTTTTCTGGATGTGAGAGGTCCAGAGCCTGGGTGTGAGAGGTCCAGGCCCACCTACACTCCCCTCCAGGTATCGCGCATTGGCCTTGGGGCCCCGGCCAGTGAGAGAGGTCCGGGGCCCCTGGCCATCGTGCGAACCAATCGTGTGTTTTTAAACGTTTTTTTTTCAGCTCTAGGACATGGCAGACAGGTGAGCGGTTAGGGAGGGGCCCCTGTGGGAGGGATGCCTGCACGGGGCGGTCCTGCTAGCGACGCAATCTTGCGATTTGCGTCCAACTGAAGCCTCCCACCTGAATGCTAATGGCTGCTAGATGTGGTATGGCAGGTAAAGGGTGTATGACAGTGCATCCTGATTGGCTGACGAGCACCTGCTGACGACTTAAATGTAGCTGTATGCATGTATTGCTGTGTTCTATTGCTTGTGTGTGTCGAATTTAGCATTCAGTATGGAGGCAGTGTTGGTGGGTTTTCTGGATGTGAGAGGTCCAGAGCCTGGGTGTGAGAGGTCCAGGCCCACCTACACTCCCCTCCAGGTATCGCGCATTGGCCTTGGGGCCCCGGCCAGTGAGAGAGGTCCGGGGCCCCTGGCCATCGTGCGAACCAATCGTGTGTTTTTAAACGTTTTTTTTTCAGCTCTAGGACATGGCAGACAGGTGAGCGGTTAGGGAGGGACCCCTGTGGGAGGGATGCCTGCACGGGGCGGTCCTGCTAGCGACGCAATCTTGCGATTTGCGTCCAACTGAAGCCTCCCACCTGAATGCTAATGGCTGCTAAATGTGGTATGGCAGGTAAAGGGTGTATGACAGTGCATCCTGATTGGCTGACGAGCACCTGCTGACGACTTAAATGTAGCTGCATGCATGTATTGCTGTGTTCTATTGCTTGTGTGTGTCAAATTTAGCATTCAGTATGGAGGCAGTGTTGGTGGGTTTTCTGGATGTGAGAGGTCCAGAGCCTGGGTGTGAGAGGTCCAGGCCCACCTACACTCCCCTCCAGGTATCGCGCATTGGCCTTGGGGCCCCGGCCAGTGAGAGAGGTCCGGGGCCCCTGGCCATCGTGCGAACCAATCGTGTGTTTTTAAACGTTTTTTTTTCAGCTCTAGGACATGGCAGACAGGTGAGCGGTTAGGGAGGGACCCCTGTGGGAGGGATGCCTGCACGGGGCGGTCCTGCTAGTGACGCAATCTTGCGATTTGCGTCCAACTGAAGCCTCCCACCTGAATGCTAATGGCTGCTAGATGTGGTATGGCAGGTAAAGGGTGTATGACAGTGCATCCTGATTGGCTGACGAGCACCTGCTGACGACTTAAATGTAGCTGCATGCATGTATTGCTGTGTTCTTTTGCTTGTGTGTGTCGAATTTAGCATTCAGTATGGAGGCAGTGTTGGTGGGTTTTCTGGATGTGAGAGGTCCAGAGCCTGGGTGTGAGAGGTCCAGGCCCACCTACACTCCCCTCCAGGTATCGCGCATTGGCCTTGGGGCCCCGGCCAGTGAGAGAGGTCCGGGGCCCCTGGCCATCGTGCGAACCAATCGTGTGTTTTTAAACGGTTTTTTTTCAGCTCTAGGACATGGCAGACAGGTGAGCGGTTAGGGAGGGACCCCTGTGGGAGGGATGCCTGCACGGGGCGGTCCTGCTAGCGACGCAATCTTGCGATTTGCGTCCAACTGAAGCCTCCCACCTGAATGCTAATGGCTGCTAGATGTGGTATGGCAGGTAAAGGGTGTATGACAGTGCATCCTGATTGGCTGACGAGCACCTGCTGACGACTTAAATGTAGCTGCATGCATGTATTGCTGTGTTCTATTGCTTGTGTGTCGAATTTAGCATTCAGTATGGAGGCAGTGTTGGTGGGTTTTCTGGATGTGAGAGGTCCAGAGCCTGGGTGTGAGAGGTCCAGGCCCACCTACACTCCCCTCCAGGTATCGCGCATTGGCCTTGGGGCCCCGGCCAGTGAGAGAGGTCCGGGGCCCCTGGCCATCGTGCGAACCAATCGTGTGTTTTTAAACGGTTTTTTTTCAGCTCTAGGACATGGCAGACAGGTGAGCGGTTAGGGAGGGACCCCTGTGGGAGGGATGCCTGCACGGGGCGGTCCTGCTAGCGACGCAATCTTGCGATTTGCGTCCAACTGAAGCCTCCCACCTGAATGCTAATGGCTGCTAAATGTGGTATGGCAGGTAAAGGGTGTATGACAGTGCATCCTGATTGGCTGACGAGCACCTGCTGACGACTTAAATGTAGCTGCATGCATGTATTGCTGTGTTCTATTGCTTGGGTGTGTCAAATTTAGCATTCAGTATGGAGGCAGTGTTGGTGGGTTTTCTGGATGTGAGAGGTCCAGAGCCTGGGTGTGAGAGGTCCAGGCCCACCTACACTCCCCTCCAGGTATCGCGCATTGGCCTTGGGGCCCCGGCCAGTGAGAGAGGTCCGGGGCCCCTGGCCATCGTGCGAACCAATCGTGTGTTTTTAAACGTTTTTTTTTTCAGCTCTAGGACATGGCAGACAGGTGAGCGGTTAGGGAGGGACCCCTGTGGGAGGGATGCCTGCACGGGGCGGTCCTGCTAGTTACGCAATCTTGCGATTTGCGTCCAACTGAAGCCTCCCACCTGAATGCTAATGGCTGCTAGATGTGGTATGGCAGGTAAAGGGTGTATGACAGTGCATCCTGATTGGCTGACGAGCACCTGCTGACGACTTAAATGTAGCTGCATGCATGTATTGCTGTGTTCTATTGCTTGTGTGTGTCGAATTTAGCATTCAGTATGGAGGCAGTGTTGGTGGGTTTTCTGGATGTGAGAGGTCCAGAGCCTGGGTGTGAGAGGTCCAGGCCCACCTAAGCTCCCCTCCAGGTATCGCGCATTGGCCTTGGGGCCCCGGCCAGTGAGAGAGGTCCGGGGCCCCTGGCCATCGTGCGAACCAATCGTGTGTTTTTAAACGGTTTTTTTTCAGCTCTAGGACATGGCAGACAGGTGAGCGGTTAGGGAGGGACCCCTGTGGGAGGGATGCCTGCACGGGGCGGTCCTGCTAGCGACGCAATCTTGCGATTTGCGTCCAACTGAAGCCTCCCACCTGAATGCTAATGGCTGCTAGATGTGGTATGGCAGGTAAAGGGTGTATGACAGTGCATCCTGATTGGCTGACGAGCACCTGCTGACGACTTAAATGTAGCTGCATGCATGTATTGCTGTGTTCTATTGCTTGTGTGTGTCGAATTTAGCATTCAGTATGGAGGCAGTGTTGGTGGGTTTTCTGGATGTGAGAGTTCCAGAGCCTGGGTGTGAGAGGTCCAGGCCCACCTACACTCCCCTCCAGGTATGGCGCATTGGCCTTGGGGCCCCGGCCAGTGAGAGAGGTCCGGGGCCCCTGGCCATCGTGCGAACCAATCGTGTGTTTTTAAACGTTTTTTTTTCAGCTCTAGGACATGGCAGACAGGTGAGCGGTTAGGGAGGGACCCCTGTGGGAGGGATGCCTGCACGGGGCGGTCCTGCTAGCGACGCAATCTTGCGATTTGCGTCCAACTGAAGCCTCCCACCTGAATGCTAATGGCTGCTAGATGTGGTATGGCAGGTAAAGGGTGTATGACAGTGCATCCTGATTGGCTGACGAGCACCTGCTGACGACTTAAATGTAGCTGTATGCATGTATTGCTGTGTTCTATTGCTTGTGTGTGTCGAATTTAGCATTCAGTATGGAGGCAGTGTTGGTGGGTTTTCTGGATGTGAGAGGTCCAGAGCCTGGGTGTGAGAGGTCCAGGCCCACCTACACTCCCCTCCAGGTATCGCGCATTGGCCTTGGGGCCCCGGCCAGTGAGAGAGGTCCGGGGCCCCTGGCCACCGTGCGAACCAATCGTGTGTTTTTAAACGTTTTTTTTTCAGCTCTAGGACATGGCAGACAGGTGAGCGGTTAGGGAGGGACCCCTGTGGGAGGGATGCCTGCACGGGGCGGTCCTGCTAGCGACGCAATCTTGCGATTTGCGTCCAACTGAAGCCTCCCACCTGAATGCTAATGGCTGCTAGATGTGGTATGGCAGGTAAAGGGTGTATGACAGTGCATCCTGAGTGGCTGACGAGCACCTGCTGACGACTTAAATGTAGCTGCATGCATGTATTGCTGTGTTCTATTGCTTGTGTGTGTCGAATTTAGCATTCAGTATGGAGGCAGTGTTGGTGGGTTTTCTGGATGTGAGAGGTCCAGAGCCTGGGTGTGAGAGGTCCAGGCCCACCTACACGCCCCTCCAGGTATCGCGCATTGGCCTTGGGGCCCCGGCCAGTGAGAGAGGTCCGGGGCCCCTGGCCATCGTGCGAACCAATCGTGTGTTTTTAAACGTTTTTTTTTCAGCTCTAGGACATGGCAGACAGGTGAGCGGTTAGGGAGGGACCCCTGTGGGAGGGATGCCTGCACGGGGAGGTCCTGCTAGCGACGCAATCTTGCGATTTGCGTCCAACTGAAGCCTCCCACCTGAATGCTAATGGCTGCTAGATGTGGTATGGCAGGTAAAGGGTGTATGACAGTGCATCCTGAGTGGCTGACGAGCACCTGCTGACGACTTAAATGTAGCTGCATGCATGTATTGCTGTGTTCTATTGCTTGTGTGTGTCGAATTTAGCATTCAGTATGGAGGCAGTGTTGGTGGGTTTTCTGGATGTGAGAGGTCCAGAGCCTGGGTGTGAGAGGTCCAGGCCCACCTACACTCCCCTCCAGGTATCGCGCATTGGCCTTGGGGCCCCGGCCAGTGAGAGAGGTCCGGGGCCCCTGGCCATTGTGCGAACCAATCGTGTGTTTTTAAACGTTTTTTTTCAGCTCTAGGACATGGCAGACAGGTGAGCGGTTAGGGAGGGACCCCTGTGGGAGGGATGCCTGCACGGGGCGGTCCTGCTAGCGACGCAATCTTGCGATTTGCGTCCAACTGAAGCCTCCCACCTGAATGCTAATGGCTGCTAGATGTGGTATGGCAGGTAAAGGGTGTATGACAGTGCATCCTGAGTGGCTGACGAGCACCTGCTGACGACTTAAATGTAGCTGCATGCATGTATTGCTGTGTTCTATTGCTTGTGTGTGTCGAATTTAGCATTCAGTATGGAGGCAGTGTTGGTGGGTTTTCTGGATGTGAGAGGTCCAGAGCCTGGGTGTGAGAGGTCCAGGCCCACCTACACTCCCCTCCAGGTATCGCGCATTGGCCAGGGGCCCCGGCCAGTGAGAGAGGTCCGGGGCCCCTGGCCATCGTGCGAACCAATCGTGTGTTTTTAAACGTTTTTTTTTCAGCTCTAGGACATGGCAGACAGGTGAGCGGTTAGGGAGGGACCCCTGTGGGAGGGATGCCTGCACGGGGCGGTCCTGCTAGCGACGCAATCTTGCGATTTGCGTCCAACTGAAGCCTCCCACCTGAATGCTAATGGCTGCTAGATGTGGTATGGCAGGTAAAGGGTGTATGACAGTGCATCCTGAGTGGCTGACGAGCACCTGCTGACGACTTAAATGTAGCTGCATGCATGTATTGCTGTGTTCTATTGCTTGTGTGTGTCGAATTTAGCATTCAGTATGGAGGCAGTGTTGGTGGGTTTTCTGGATGTGAGAGGTCCAGAGCCTGGGTGTGAGAGGTCCAGGCCCACCTACACTCCCCTCCAGGTATCGCGCATTGGCCAGGGGCCCCGGCCAGTGAGAGAGGTCCGGGGCCCCTGGCCATCGTGCGAACCAATCGTGTGTTTTTAAACGTTTTTTTTTCAGCTCTAGGACATGGCAGACAGGTGAGCGGTTAGGGAGGGACCCCTGTGGGAGGGATGCCTGCACGGGGCGGTCCTGCTAGCGACGCAATCTTGCGATTTGCGTCCAACTGAAGCCTCCCACCTGAATGCTAATGGCTGCTAGATGTGGTATGGCAGGTAAAGGGTGTATGACAGTGCATCCTGATTGGCTGACGAGCACCTGCTGACGACTTAAATGTAGCTGCATGCATGTATTGCTGTGTTCTATTGCTTGTGTGTGTCGAATTTAGCATTCAGTATGGAGGCAGTGTTGGTGGGTTTTCTGGATGTGAGAGTTCCAGAGCCTGGGTGTGAGAGGTCCAGGCCCACCTACACTCCCCTCCAGGTATCGCGCATTGGCCTTGGGGCCCCGGCCAGTGAGAGAGGTCCGGGGCCCCTGGCCATCGTGCGAACCAATCGTGTGTTTTTAAACGTTTTTTTTTCAGCTCTAGGACATGGCAGACAGGTGAGCGGTTAGGGAGGGACCCCTGTGGGAGGGATGCCTGCACGGGGCGGTCCTGCTAGCGACGCAATCTTGCGATTTGCGTCCAACTGAAGCCTCCCACCTGAATGCTAATGGCTGCTAGATGTGGTATGGCAGGTAAAGGGTGTATGACAGTGCATCCTGATTGGCTGACGAGCACCTGCTGACGACTTAAATGTAGCTGCATGCATGTATTGCTGTGTTCTATTGCTTGTGTGTGTCGAATTTAGCATTCAGTATGGAGGCAGTGTTGGTGGGTTTTCTGGATGTGAGAGGTCCAGAGCCTGGGTGTGAGAGGTCCAGGCCCACCTACACTCCCCTCCAGGTATCGCGCATTGGCCTTGGGGCCCCGGCCAGTGAGAGAGGTCCGGGGCCCCTGGCCATCGTGCGAACCAATCGTGTGTTTTTAAACGTTTTTTTTTCAGCTCTAGGACATGGCAGACAGGTGAGCGGTTAGGGAGGGGCCCCTGTGGGAGGGATGCCTGCACGGGGCGGTCCTGCTAGCGACGCAATCTTGCGATTTGCGTCCAACTGAAGCCTCCCACCTGAATGCTAATGGCTGCTAGATGTGGTATGGCAGGTAAAGGGTGTATGACAGTGCATCCTGATTGGCTGACGAGCACCTGCTGACGACTTAAATGTAGCTGTATGCATGTATTGCTGTGTTCTATTGCTTGTGTGTGTCGAATTTAGCATTCAGTATGGAGGCAGTGTTGGTGGGTTTTCTGGATGTGAGAGGTCCAGAGCCTGGGTGTGAGAGGTCCAGGCCCACCTACACTCCCCTCCAGGTATCGCGCATTGGCCTTGGGGCCCCGGCCAGTGAGAGAGGTCCGGGGCCCCTGGCCATCGTGCGAACCAATCGTGTGTTTTTAAACGTTTTTTTTTCAGCTCTAGGACATGGCAGACAGGTGAGCGGTTAGGGAGGGACCCCTGTGGGAGGGATGCCTGCACGGGGCGGTCCTGCTAGCGACGCAATCTTGCGATTTGCGTCCAACTGAAGCCTCCCACCTGAATGCTAATGGCTGCTAAATGTGGTATGGCAGGTAAAGGGTGTATGACAGTGCATCCTGATTGGCTGACGAGCACCTGCTGACGACTTAAATGTAGCTGCATGCATGTATTGCTGTGTTCTATTGCTTGTGTGTGTCAAATTTAGCATTCAGTATGGAGGCAGTGTTGGTGGGTTTTCTGGATGTGAGAGGTCCAGAGCCTGGGTGTGAGAGGTCCAGGCCCACCTACACTCCCCTCCAGGTATCGCGCATTGGCCTTGGGGCCCCGGCCAGTGAGAGAGGTCCGGGGCCCCTGGCCATCGTGCGAACCAATCGTGTGTTTTTAAACGTTTTTTTTTCAGCTCTAGGACATGGCAGACAGGTGAGCGGTTAGGGAGGGACCCCTGTGGGAGGGATGCCTGCACGGGGCGGTCCTGCTAGTGACGCAATCTTGCGATTTGCGTCCAACTGAAGCCTCCCACCTGAATGCTAATGGCTGCTAGATGTGGTATGGCAGGTAAAGGGTGTATGACAGTGCATCCTGATTGGCTGACGAGCACCTGCTGACGACTTAAATGTAGCTGCATGCATGTATTGCTGTGTTCTTTTGCTTGTGTGTGTCGAATTTAGCATTCAGTATGGAGGCAGTGTTGGTGGGTTTTCTGGATGTGAGAGGTCCAGAGCCTGGGTGTGAGAGGTCCAGGCCCACCTACACTCCCCTCCAGGTATCGCGCATTGGCCTTGGGGCCCCGGCCAGTGAGAGAGGTCCGGGGCCCCTGGCCATTGTGCGAACCAATCGTGTGTTTTTAAACGTTTTTTTTTTCAGCTCTAGGACATGGCAGACAGGTGAGCGGTTAGGGAGGGACCCCTGTGGGAGGGATGCCTGCACGGGGCGGTCCTGCTAGCGACGCAATCTTGCGATTTGCGTCCAACTGAAGCCTCCCACCTGAATGCTAATGGCTGCTAGATGTGGTATGGCAGGTAAAGGGTGTATGACAGTGCATCCTGAGTGGCTGACGAGCACCTGCTGACGACTTAAATGTAGCTGCATGCATGTATTGCTCTGTTCTATTGCTTGTGTGTGTCGAATTTAGCATTCAGTATGGAGGCAGTGTTGGTGGGTTTTCTGGATGTGAGAGGTCCAGAGCCTGGGTGTGAGAGGTCCAGGCCCACCTACACTCCCCTCCAGGTATCGCGCATTGGCCTTGGGGCCCCGGCCAGTGAGAGAGGTCCGGGGCCCCTGGCCATCGTGCGAACCAATCGTGTGTTTTTAAACGTTTTTTTTTCAGCTCTAGGACATGGCAGACAGGTGAGCGGTTTACAGAGGGACCTCTGTGGGAGGGATGCCTGCACGGGGCGGTCCTGCTAGCGACGCAATCTTGCGATTTGCGTCCAACTGAAGCCTCCCACCTGAATGCTAATGGCTGCTAGATGTGGTATGGCAGGTAAAGGGTGTATGACAGTGCATCCTGATTGGCTGACGAGCACCTGCTGACGACTTAAATGTAGCTGCATGCATGTATTGCTGTGTTCTATTGCTTGTGTGTGTCGAATTTAGCATTCAGTATGGAGGCAGTGTTGGTGGGTTTTCTGGATGTGAGAGGTCCAGAGCCTGGGTGTGAGAGGTCCAGGCCCACCTACACTCCCCTCCAGGTATCGCGCATTGGCCTTGGGGCCCCGGCCAGTGAGAGAGGTCCGGGGCCCCTGGCCATCGTGCGAACCAATCGTGTGTTTTTAAACGTTTTTTTTTTTCAGCTCTAGGACATGGCAGACAGGTGAGCGGTTAGGGAGGGACCCCTGTGGGAGGGATGCCTGCACGGGGCGGTCCTGCTAGCGACGCAATCTTGCGATTTGCGTCCAACTGAAGCCTCCCACCTGAATGCTAATGGCTGCTAGATGTGGTATGGCAGGTAAAGGGTGTATGACAGTGCATCCTGATTGGCTGACGAGCACCTGCTGACGACTTAAATGTAGCTGTATGCATGTATTGCTGTGTTCTATTGCTTGTGTGTGTCGAATTTAGCATTCAGTATGGAGGCAGTGTTGGTGGGTTTTCTGGATGTGAGAGGTCCAGAGCCTGGGTGTGAGAGGTCCAGGCCCACCTACACTCCCCTCCAGGTATCGCGCATCGGCCTTGGGGCCCCGGCCAGTGAGAGAGGTCCGGGGCCCCTGGCCATCGTGCGAACCAATCGTGTGTTTTTAAACGTTTTTTTTTTTCAGCTCTAGGACATGGCAGACAGGTGAGCGGTTAGGGAGGGACCCCTGTGGGAGGGATGCCTGCACGGGGCGGTCCTGCTAGCGACGCAATCTTGCGATTTGCGTCCAACTGAAGCCTCCCACCTGAATGCTAATGGCTGCTAGATGTGGTATGGCAGGTAAAGGGTGTATGACAGTGCATCCTGATTGGCTGACGAGCACCTGCTGACGACTTAAATGTAGCTGCATGCATGTATTGCTGTGTTCTATTGCTTGTGTGTCGAATTTAGCATTCAGTATGGAGGCAGTGTTGGTGGGTTTTCTGGATGTGAGAGGTCCAGAGCCTGGGTGTGAGAGGTCCAGGCCCACCTACACTCCCCTCCAGGTATCGCGCATTGGCCTTGGGGCCCCGGCCAGTGAGAGAGGTCCGGGGCCTATGGCCATCGTGCGAACCAATCGTGTGTTTTTAAACGTTTTTTTTTCAGCTCTAGGACATGGCAGACAGGTGAGCGGTTAGGGAGGGACCCCTGTGGGAGGGATGCCTGCACGGGGCGGTCCTGCTAGCGACGCAATCTTGCGATTTGCGTCCAACTGAAGCCTCCCACCTGAATGCTAATGGCTGCTAGATGTGGTATGGCAGGTAAAGGGTGTATGACAGTGCATCCTGATTGGCTGACGAGCACCTGCTGACGACTTAAATGTAGCTGCATGCATGTATTGCTGTGTTCTATTGCTTGTGTGTGTCGAATTTAGCATTCAGTATGGAGGCAGTGTTGGTGGGTTTTCTGGATGTGAGAGGTCCAGAGCCTGGGTGTGAGAGGTCCAGAGCCTGGGTGTGAGAGGTCCAGGCCCACCTACACTCCCCTCCAGGTATCGCGCATTGGCCTTGGGGCCCCGGCCAGTGAGAGAGGTCCGGGGCCCCTGGCCATCGTGCGAACCAATCGTGTGTTTTTAAACTTTTTTTTTTCAGCTCTAGGACATGGCAGACAGGTGAGCGGTTAGGGAGGGACCCCTGTGGGAGGGATGCCTGCACGGGGCGGTCCTGCTAGCGACGCAATCTTGCGATTTGCGTCCAACTGAAGCCTCCCACCTGAATGCTAATGGCTGCTAGATGTGGTATGGCAGGTAAAGGGTGTATGACAGTGCATCCTGATTGGCTGACGAGCACCTGCTGACGACTTAAATGTAGCTGCATGCATGTATTGCTGTGTTCTATTGCTTGTGTGTGTCGAATTTAGCATTCAGTATGGAGGCAGTGTTGGTGGGTTTTCTGGATGTGAGAGGTCCAGAGCCTGGGTGTGAGGTCCAGGCCCACCTACACTCCCCTCCAGGTATCGCGCATTGGCCTTGGGGCCCCGGCCAGTGAGAGAGGTCCGGGGCCCCTGGCCATCGTGCGAACCAATCGTGTGTTTTTAAACGGTTTTTTTCAGCTCTAGGACATGGCAGACAGGTGAGCGGTTAGGGAGGGACCCCTGTGGGAGGGATGCCTGCACGGGGCGGTCCTGCTAGCGACGCAATCTTGCGATTTGCGTCCAACTGAAGCCTCCCACCTGAATGCTAATGACTGCTAAATGTGGTATGGCAGGTAAAGGGTGTATGACAGTGCATCCTGATTGGCTGACGAGCACCTGCTGATGACTTAAAATGTAGCTGCATGCATGTATTGCTGTGTTCTATTGCTTGTGTGTGTCAAATTTAGCATTCAGTATGGAGGCAGTGTTGGTGGGTTTTCTGGATGTGAGAGGTCCAGAGCCTGGGTGTGAGAGGTCCAGGCCCACCTACACTCCCCTCCAGGTATCGCGCATTGGCCTTGGGGCCCCGGCCAGTGAGAGAGGTCCGGGGCCCCTGGCCATCGTGCGAACCAATCGTGTGTTTTTAAACGTTTTTTTTTCAGCTCTAGGACATGGCAGACAGGTGAGCGGTTAGGGAGGGACCCCTGTGGGAGGGATGCCTGCACGGGGCGGTCCTGCTAGCGACGCAATCTTGCGATTTGCGTCCAACTGAAGCCTCCCACCTGAATGCTAATGGCTGCTAGATGTGGTATGGCAGGTAAAGGGTGTATGACAGTGCATCCTGATTGGCTGACGAGCACCTGCTGACGACTTAAATGTAGCTGCATGCATGTATTGCTGTGTTCTATTGCTTGTGTGTGTCGAATTTAGCATTCAGTATGGAGGCAGTGTTGGTGGGTTTTCTGGATGTGAGAGGTCCAGAGCCTGGGTGTGAGAGGTCCAGGCCCACCTACACTCCCCTCCAGGTATCGCGCATTGGCCTTGGGGCCCCGGCCAGTGAGAGAGGTCCGGGGCCCCTGGCCATCGTGCGAACCAATCGTGTGTTTTTAAACGTTTTTTTTTTTCAGCTCTAGGACATGGCAGACAGGTGAGCGGTTAGGGAGGGACCCCTGTGGGAGGGATGCCTGCACGGGGCGGTCCTGCTAGCGACGCAATCTTGCGATTTGCGTCCAACTGAAGCCTCCCACCTGAATGCTAATGGCTGCTAAATGTGGTATGGCAGGTAAAGGGTGTATGACAGTGCATCCTGATTGGCTGACGAGCACCTGCTGACGACTTAAATGTAGCTGCATGCATGTATTGCTGTGTTCTATTGCTTGTGTGTGTCAAATTTAGCATTCAGTATGGAGGCAGTGTTGGTGGGTTTTCTGGATGTGAGAGGTCCAGAGCCTGGGTGTGAGAGGTCCAGGCCCACCTACACTCCCCTCCAGGTATCGCGCATTGGCCTTGGGGCCCCGGCCAGTGAGAGAGGTCCGGGGCCCCTGGCCATCGTGCGAACCAATCGTGTGTTTTTAAACGTTTTTTTTTTTCAGCTCTAGGACATGGCAGACAGGTGAGCGGTTAGGGAGGGACCCCTGTGGGAGGGATGCCTGCACGGGGCGGTCCTGCTAGTGACGCAATCTTGCGATTTGCGTCCAACTAAAGCCTCCCACCTGAATGCTAATGGCTGCTAGATGTGGTATGGCAGGTAAAGGGTGTATGACAGTGCATCCTGATTGGCTGACGAGCACCTGCTGACGACTTAAATGTAGCTGCATGCATGTATTGCTGTGTTCTATTGCTTGTGTGTGTCGAATTTAGCATTCAGTATGGAGGCAGTGTTGGTGGGTTTTCTGGATGTGAGAGGTCCAGAGCCTGGGTGTGAGAGCTCCAGGCCCACCTACACTCCCCTCCAGGTATCGCGCATTGGCCTTGGGGCCCCGGCCAGTGAGAGAGGTCCGGGGCCCCTGGCCATTGTGCGAACCAATCGTGTGTTTTTAAACTTTTTTTTCAGCTCTAGGACATGGCAGACAGGTGAGCGGTTAGGGAGGGACCCCTGTGGGAGGGATGCCTGCACGGGGCGGTCCTGCTAGCGACGCAATCTTGCGATTTGCGTCCAACTGAAGCCTCCCACCTGAATGCTAATGGCTGCTAGATGTGGTATGGCAGGTAAAGGGTGTATGACAGTGCATCCTGATTGGCTGACGAGCACCTGCTGACGACTTAAATGTAGCTGCATGCATGTATTGCTGTGTTCTATTGCTTGTGTGTGTCGAATTTAGCATTCAGTATGGAGGCAGTGTTGGTGGGTTTTCTGGATGTGAGAGGTCCAGAGCCTGGGTGTGAGAGGTCCAGGCCCACCTACACTCCCCTCCAGGTATCGCGCATTGGCCTTGGGGCCCCGGCCAGTGAGAGAGGTCCGGGGCCCCTGGCCATTGTGCGAACCAATCGTGTGTTTTTAAACGTTTTTTTTTCAGCTCTAGGACATGGCAGACAGGTGAGCGGTTAGGGAGGGACCCCTGTGGGAGGGATGCCTGCACGGGGCGGTCCTGCTAGCGACGCAATCTTGCGATTTGCGTCCAACTGAAGCCTCCCACCTGAATGCTAATGGCTGCTAGATGTGGTATGGCAGGTAAAGGGTGTATGACAGTGCATCCTGATTGGCTGACGAGCACCTGCTGACGACTTAAATGTAGCTGCATGCATGTATTGCTGTGTTCTATTGCTTGTGTGTGTCGAATTTAGCATTCAGTATGGAGGCAGTGTTGGTGGGTTTTCTGGATGTGAGAGGTCCAGAGCCTGGGTGTGAGAGGTCCAGGCCCACCTACACTCCCCTCCAGGTATCGCGCATTGGCCTTGGGGCCCCGGCCAGTGAGAGAGGTCCGGGGCCCCTGGCCATCGTGCGAACCAATCGTGTGTTTTTAAACGTTTTTTTTTTTCAGCTCTAGGACATGGCAGACAGGTGAGCGGTTAGGGAGGGACCCCTGTGGGAGGGATGCCTGCACGGGGCGGTCCTGCTAGCGACGCAATCTTGCGATTTGCGTCCAACTGAAGCCTCCCACCTGAATGCTAATGGCTGCTAGATGTGGTATGGCAGGTAAAGGGTGTATGACAGTGCATCCTGATTGGCTGACGAGCACCTGCTGACGACTTAAATGTAGCTGCATGCATGTATTGCTGTGTTCTATTGCTTGTGTGTGTCGAATTTAGCATTCAGTATGGAGGCAGTGTTGGTGGGTTTTCTGGATGTGAGAGGTCCAGAGCCTGGGTGTGAGAGGTCCAGGCCCACCTACACTCCCCTCCAGGTATCGCGCATTGGCCTTGGGGCCCCGGCCAGTGAGAGAGGTCCGGGGCCCCTGGCCATCGTGCGAACCAATCGTGTGTTTTTAAACATTTTTTTTTTCAGCTCTAGGACATGGCAGACAGGTGAGCGGTTAGGGAGGGACCCCTGTGGGAGGGATGCCTGCACGGGGCGGTCCTGCTAGCGACGCAATCTTGCGATTTGCGTCCAACTGAAGCCTCCCACCTGAATGCTAATGGCTGCTAGATGTGGTATGGCAGGTAAAGGGTGTATGACAGTGCATCCTGATTGGCTGACGAGCACCTGCTGACGACTTAAATGTAGCTGCATGCATGTATTGCTGTGTTCTATTGCTTGTGTGTGTCGAATTTAGCATTCAGTATGGAGGCAGTGTTGGTGGGTTTTCTGGATGTGAGAGGTCCAGAGCCTGGGTGTGAGAGGTCCAGGCCCACCTACACTCCCCTCCAGGTATCGCGCATTGGCCTTGGGGCCCCGGCCAGTGAGAGAGGTCCGGGGCCCCTGGCCATCGTGCGAACCAATCGTGTGTTTTTAAAGGTAGACTCTTAGGGCAGGTTGGGGGAAGGGAGTGAGTGAGGCATAGGGGATGGCAGTTTTGAAGGGGGATAAGAGGGATAGGTGGTCATTATGAGTACCACTCTTACACCCTCAAGTGTAAAGTATGGAAACACAACGACCACCTGATAAATAATTCGGACCCAGGTGATCCCCCTTAGGCCTGGTTTAACATTGGGATCTCAAAAGGCAAATCACAATCGCCTATGGAGTGTGATTGAGTTTTTACCAAGCAATTGTGGCTCCATGTTGCAGTGATTGCGTTTTTTGAGTCTCATTCCAGAGAATGAGAATGGCATTCTAACTGCCACCGAAATGTTGCACGCAGTACACCTTTGCGACATATGCACACCGCAGGCACTGCAAGGATTTACCACATTTATTTGCTGAATACCGGCTATCAGCAAAGAGCAGAAATGCTCCCCACCAAAAGCACACCAAGTGTGAACTGGCCCTTAAGAGAATTTTATTGGTGATTACAAATTGTTGCAGCCTGCAGTGTAGAACTCAGGGGCATATTTAAAATGATTTAAATATACCCCCAAGTTCTACGTATGGCCTCCTCCTTCCCACAGCCATACCAACCCTCACCAAAAAGTTATAAAGCATAGAAGCGCAAACAAAACAAAAAAGATGCAGGCCGACAATCGTAGTTATTGAAAATTCCAATTGCACTAGCAAAAACCAGGCAATGCAATTTACATGTTCATCGCCGTGCTGTTGCTATTGGCAAAATGGGCACGATACCATTTTTTAATTGTAACGTGCCTAATACAAAAGGGCTCTAATTAGTTGATCTCCCTCTCAGATGGTTTATTATATTCTTTTTGGCAGAGTACTTTGGCTAATCCAATTGGCTAAAAGTAAATCACATTTTGGCCAATAGGATTGTAAGCCGGCCCACCATGGCAAGGTAGACTCTTAGGGCAGGTTGGGGGAAGGGAGTGAGTGAGGCATAAGGGATGGCAGTTTTGAAGGGGGATAAGGGGGATAGGTGGTCATCATGAGTACCACTCTTACAACCTCAAGTGTAAAGTCTGGAACCCATGACAACCACCTGATAAATAATTGGGACCCAGTTGGTCCCCCTTAGGCCTGGTTTAACATTGAGATCGCAAAAGGAAAATCACAATCGCCTATGGAGTGTGATTGCGTTTTTACCAAGCAATTGTGGCTCCATGTTGCAGTGATTGCGTTTTTCGAGTCTCATTCCAGAGAATGAGAATGGCATTCTAACTGCCACCGAAATGTTGCACGCAGTGCACCTTTGTGACATATGCACACCGCAGGCACTGCAAGGATTTACCACATTGCTTTGCTGAAAAACGGCTATCAGCAAAGAGCAGAAATGCTCCCCACCAAAAGCACACCAAGTGTGAACTGGCCCTTAAGAGAATTTGATTGGTGATTACAAATTGTTGCAGCCTGCAGTGTAGAACTCAGGGGCATATTTAAAATGATTTAAATATACCCCCAAGTTCTACGTATGGCCTCCTCCTCCCCACAGCCATACCAACCTTCACCAAAAAGTTACAAAGCATAGAAGCGCAAACAAAACAAAAAAGATGCAGGCCGTCAATTGTAATTATTGAAAATACCAATTGCACTAGCAAAAACCAGGCAATGCAATTTACATGTTCATCGCCGTGCTGTTGCTATTGGCAAAATGGGCACGATACCATTTTTTTATTGTAACGTGCCTAATACAAAAGGGCTCTAATTAGTTGATCTCCCTCTCAGATGGTTTATTATATTCTTTTTTGGCAGAGTACTTTGGCTAATCCAATTGGCTAAAAGTAAATCACATTATGGCCAATAGGATTGTAAGCCGGCCCACCATGGCAAGGTAGACTCTTAGGGCAGGATGGGGGAAGGGAGTGAGTGAGGCATAGGGGATGGCAGTTTTGAAGGGGGATAAGGGGGATAGGTGGTCATCATGGGTACCACTCTTACACCTTCAAGTGTAAAGTCTGGAACCCATGACAACCACCTGATAAATAATTGGGACCCAGTTGGTCCCCCTTAGGCCTGGTTCAACATTGGGATCGCAAAAGGAAAATCACAATCGCCTATGGAGTGTGATTGCGTTTTTACCAAGCAATTGTGGCTCCATGTTGCAGTGATTGCGTTTTTCGAGTCTCATTCCAGAGAATGAGAATGGCATTCTAACTGCCACCAAAATGTTGCACGCAGTGCACCTTTGTGACATATGCACACCGCAGGCACTGCAAGGATTTACCACATTGCTTTGCTGAATACCGGCTATCAGCAAAGAGCAGAAATGCTCCCCACCAAAACCACACCAAGTGTGAACTGGCTCTTAAGAGAATTTGATTGGCGATTACAAATTGTTGCAGCCTGCAGTGTAGAACTCAGGGCATATTTAAAATGATTTAAATATACCCCCAAGTTCTACGTATGGCCTCCTCCTCCCCACAGCCATACCAACCCTCACCAAAAAGTTACAAAGCATAGAAGCGCAAACAAAACAAAAAAGATGCAGGCCGACAATCGTAATTATTGTTAATATTAATTGCACTAGCAAAAACCAGGCAATGCAATTTACATGTTCATCGCCGTGCTGTTGCTATTGGCAAAATGGGCACGATACCATTTTTTAATTGTAACGTGCCTAATACAAAAGGGCTCTAATTAGTTGATCTCCCTCTCAGATGGTTTATTATATTCTTTTTTGGCAGAGTACTTTGGCTAATCCAATTGGCTAAAAGTAAATCACATTATGGCCAATAGGATTGTAAGCCGGCCCACCATGGCAAGGTAGACTCTTAGGGCAGGTTGGGGGAAGGGAGTGAGTGAGGCATAGGGGATGACAGTTTTGAAGGGGGATAAGGGGGATAGGTGGTCATCATGGGTACCACTCTTACACCCTCAAGTGTAAAGTCTGGAACCCATGACAACCACCTGATAAATAATTGGGACCCAGTTGGTCCCCCTTAGGCCTGGTTTAACATTGGGATCGCAAAAGGAAAATCACAATCGCCTATGGAGTGTGATTGCGTTTTTACCAAGCAATTGTGGCTCCATGTTGCAGTGATTGCGTTTTTCGAGTCTCATTCCAGAGAATGAGAATGGCATTCTAACTGCCACCGAAATGTTGCACGCAGTGCACCTGTGCGACATATGCACACCGCAGGCACTGCAAGGATTTACCACATTGCTTTGCTGAATACCGGCTATCAGCAAAGAGCAGAAACGCTCCCCACCAAAAGCACTCCAAACACCAATAAATTACTGTGCGCGGTACAAAGTAAGTAAAAATATGGGGTGTACTGTAATATAGAAAAATTTATATGTTACGGCCAGAACCCGAAGTTTCAGGTTCTGGTCGGCCAATGTGCGAAGTGGCCACTGCGCTGCGGCCAGTGTTAGAAATGAAATGTTTCCTGATAGATGAATGTATTTTCTGGCCGTCTCGCTGCGGCCGAATGTATGAAAAGTTAATTAATTTAATGAAATTAAGACGGCAGCAATGTAGCCGCCGGCTTCCTCTCTGCCTCTCTCTCCTCCCCCCTGCCTCTCTCTCTCTCCTACTGGCAGCCGGGGGGGGACACGCGTGTCCCCGAGAGTCGTTCGTCGCAGCAGGGAATCCTGCCGTTCTTGCAGAGCGGGTGTTGGCACAAGCAATGTCTGCAGCCTTCCCCGCTATGCTTCCC
This sequence comes from Hyperolius riggenbachi, assembly GCF_040937935.1. Taxonomy (NCBI): domain Eukaryota; kingdom Metazoa; phylum Chordata; class Amphibia; order Anura; family Hyperoliidae; genus Hyperolius; species Hyperolius riggenbachi. The sequence continues at coordinate 73,396,209 of NC_090657.1, forward strand.
TGGTGTGACGAACGACTCTCGGGGACACGCGTGTCCCCCCCGGCTGCCAGTAGGAGAGAGAGGCAGGGGAAGGAGAGAGAGGCAGAGCTGAAGCCAGCGGCTTCATCTGCTACATTTGCCGCCGGCTTAATTTCATTAACATTAACTAACTTTTCATACATTCAGCGAGACAGCCAGAAAATACATTCATCTTTCAGGAATCATTTCATTTCTAACACTGGCCGCAGCGCAGCAGCCACATTGGCCGGCCAGAACCCGAAGTGGCCAGCCAGAACGCGAAGTGGCCAAACTTCAGGTTCTGGCCGTAACATATACACCAAATATAAACACACTGGCTCAAAATTCAGACTTGGTAGAAAAAGTAATTACAGTGACAAATGTTACATGATGAATAAAATGTATAACACATTTCAAGACACAACATGTTGAGAGAGCCTTGTCCTTGTGAGTTTACTATCTATGGGAATTCGGGGGATGGGGTAGTAAACAACATGTATACCAAGAGGTGATGTGTTTTTAGGTTTGCTAGTGAGGAGCACAACTTGGCCAGAGGCTGATGTGGGAGTGGCGTAAGTTGTAGTGTGTATACTTGTTGGAAAATGTAGCTATCAAGTGTGATGCTTTTTTCAGGACCATATACTAGCACAGAGTAATAATTCATAGCAGCAATTCATAGCTGTTGCATGAAATAACTGGAGAATTGTTGCCACCCTGTCATCCTATAAATTGTAACACCAGATTACTATCAAGTGTGACCATGTTTCAGGGCCGTATACAGTCACGCTCTGTCAGTCAGTTGTAAATGGTGGTGAGAAATGACTTTGCGGTACCTCTCCCATTTGTAGAGCTGCAGGACTGTCTTACAGGATGTATACTCTGCAGAATCTGGCACCTGGCCTCCAGTACTGCAGAGTGACCAGGATCTGCTTTCCTTTCCGTCCTCTTCCCCAATGTGCATGCATACTAGAACAGCAGTGAAAAGCACCACCTGAGAGGGCGTGGACCAGAGGTTCCCAGCATCCTCTATCTATACCCAGCTGAGTATTGTGAGGTCATCAGGTAATCCTGACCAGGGCAGTTTCTAGGCAAAAATACACTCAGGGCGAGGGTGTGAAAAGTGCACCCCCTCCACGTGGAGCCAGGTATAGGGGCCTGCAGTATAGGTTAGCAAGGTCTAGTTGCACTAAGTATAGGTAGCCAACTATAAGTCCCCTCAGTATAGGTAGCTAGGCATAGGTGCCCCAGTATAGGTAGCCAGCTATAGGTCCCCACAGTATAGGTTAGCCAGGTAGGTGCCTCCAGTATAGGTATGCAGTATTGTTGTCCCGGCATAGGTTAGATAGGCAGGTGTCACCGCTATAGGTTAGATAGGTAGGTGCCCCCAGTACAGGTTAGCTAGGTGGGTGTCTCCAATATAAGTAGCCAGAATAGTTGCCCCAGTATAGGCTAGCTAGGTAGGTGCCCCCAGTATAGGCTAGCTAGGTAGGTGCCCGCAGTATAGGCTAGATAGGTAGGTTCCCCCAGTATAGGTTAGATAGGTAGATGCCCCCAATATAGGTTAGATAGGTAGCTGCCCCCAGTAAAGGCTAGATAGGTAGGTGCCCCCAGTACAGGTTAGATAGGTAGGTGCCCCCAGTATAGGCTAGATAGGTAG